>NW_027187089.1:34666-151642 GCF_028583685.1 Petaurus breviceps papuanus | reverse complement strand
AGAGAGAGAGAGAGAGAGAGAGAGAGAGAGAGAGAGAGAGAGAGAGAATGAGAGTGAGAATGAGAATGAGAATTGCTTCACTTAGCACTGAGTCCATTAGCTGTCTCTCTGAAAATGGGTAGCATTTTTCATCATGATCTTTGGAAACTGTGGGGGGTCATTGTGTTGATCAGTGTTACTAAGCCTTTCAATTGATAATCTTTACAATGTTGCTGTTAGAGTGTGTATTGTTCTCTTGATGGAATGTATGAGGTGTTCAGGGAGGACTAGCACCTCTGGTGAGAGGGCTGCTCATTCACATTTGGTGGCTACCTGGCACTCAGCTCTCACCTGACACTCCATGAAGCTGTAGCACGTACATAGGCCACATCCTCGGCAGATGGGCTAAATCAGGTTGATTTAGCTGATGGGCTTCAAACCTGTTGGTGAACTGGGGGATGTCTACCCCAAGCATGTGAAGACTTCCCCTGGCAGAATGGATGGATCAGAATAATTTGTTCAAACAGTTATGAAGGCAACTGAAGCAGGGCTATAGAGCTCTTGGAGCTTGGTCAGACATTGAAGACACCAAGGTCATCATCCACTGTATCCCAGGCCATTGCCAGTTGTCTTGACTTTTGTCTTTCCATTTGACATTTTTTTTTGCTTTTTGGAGGGCATTTGGGGTTAAGTGACTTGCCCAAGGTCACACAGCTAGTGTCTGAGGCCAGATTTGAACTTAGGTCCTCCTGACTCCAGCGACTTTGATGACTTGGGAAGAGAGAGTGAGGCTGATGACTTTGTGCAACTCTGCCTCACTTAAATCCATTTTACACACAAGTCAAGACATCACCCTATGATGTCACTGGTTTTCTTCAAAAACAAAGGACAGAGAACAATGCTCTCCTGGTTCCGCTCACTTCACTTTGCATCATTTCATATATGTTTTCTTAGGGTTTTTTGAAACTGTCCTCTTCATCATTTCTTATAGCACCATAGTATTCCATCAGATTCATAAAAATTCATTTAATTTTTCAGCCATTTTCCAATTTGTGGACATCCCCTCAGTTTCCAAATTTTCACCACCATGAAAAGAGCTGCTATAAATATTTTTATATATATGAAGTATTTTTTTCCTTTTTCTTTGATCTCTTTGGGCATATAGCCTTTGTAGGGTTTTGCAGAGTCAAAGGATATGCACAGTTTAATAAATTTAAATTTTGGGGAATAGTTCCACATTGTTCTCTAGAATGGTCTAGTTCACAGTTCTACCAACAGTACATTAATGTGCCTATTTTGTCACATCCCCTCTAGCATTTGTCATTTTCCTTCTCTGTCATTTTGGCCAATCTGATGGGTATAAGGTGATACCTCAGAGTTGTTTAATTAGCATTTTTCTAATTATTAATGATTTCGAGAATTTTTTCATGCAGTTATTTATAGCTTTGATTTCTTCCTCTGAAAACTGCCTGTTCATGAATGGCTGTTATTTTTAAAAGTTTGGCTCAGTTCCCTACATATTTGAGAAATGAGAATTTTATCAGAGAAACTTGTTATACAGATTCCTTCTCTCTCCCCCCCCCCAGCCAGCTTTCTGCTAGTTTTGGCTGCATTGGTTTTGTTTGTACAAAATCTTCTACATTTTATATGGTGAAAATTAATCCTTTTAACTTCCATGGGCCTCTCTCTTTTTTGGCCATGAATTCTTCCTCTACCCATTGAACTGACAGGTAATTTCTTCCATACTCCCCTAATTTGATTATGCTATCACATTTTATGTCTAAATCATGGACCTATTTTGAGTTTATGTTTGTATATGGTATGAGATGTTGAATTATGCAGAGTTTCTGTCTAACTAGTTTCCAGTTTTCTCAGCAGTTTTTGTCAAATAGTGAATTCTTGTCTCAAATAGCTGGGATCTTTGGGTTTATCAAGCCCTGGGTTACAGTAATCATTTGCTTCTGTATACCTAACTTGTTCCTATGACTAAACACCCTATTTCTTATCCAATTGTTTTGATGATTGAAGTTTTGCAGATAATTTGAGATCTGGTACTCTTAGGTCCCCTTCTGATTTTTTTCATTGATTCCCCTGATATTCTTGACCTTTTATTCCTCTAGGTGAATTCTGTTATTGCTTTTTCTAGCTTTATATAGTAATTATTTGACAGTTTGATTGGTATGGAACTAAACAAGTAAATTAATTCATATAATATTGTCATTTTTAATATTTCTCCAATTATTTAGATCTGTCTTTATTTGTATGAAGTGTTTTGTAATTGTGCTTGCATAGTTCCTTTGTGTGTCTTGGCAGGTAGAGTCCCAAGTATTTTGTATCATTTCCAGTTATTTTAAAAGGATTTTCTCTATCTCTCCCTGTAGGGTTAATGCTGACGATTTGTGTGGGGTTATTTTATATCCTGCAACCTTGCTGAAGTTGTTAATTGTTTTGACTTGTATTTCAGTTGACTTTTTAGGATTCTCAGTGTAAACTATCCAATCTCTGTTTTACATAGTGAGAGCATATTTATATAATAGTAGGGATTTGGTAAGACTCGTTTACCTGTTTTTTCTGAGCAGTTGATGTAGTACTGGAATGGATTGCTCTGTTTTTTTTTTTTTTAATTTGCTTGTAAATGTCATCCAGGGGTTTTTTTCTTAAATAGCTCATTTATAGCTTGTTCACTTCCTTTTGTGATGATTGGGTTATTTACGTATTCTACTTCCTTTTCTATTAATTGTATGTGTGAGTGTGTGTGTGTAATTCCTGAGACTGGATTTGAACTCAGATATTCCCGACTCCAGGGCCAGTGCTCTACTCGCTGTGCCACCTAGCTGCCTAGACAATTAACCTAAACGATTTGTATTTTTGTATATGTTCATTCATTTCATTTAGATTGTCAGCTTTATTGCCATATAGTTGGGCAAAATAGGTACTAATAATTGTGGTTTTTTCATCTTTATTGGCTATGAATCCGTCCTTCATGTCTTCTATTTTATTAAATATCCATTTTTTTCCACCGTAGGATTATGTTCAATTTTGCTGGCTAGACTATTCTTGGTTGTAATTCTTATTCTTCTGCCTTCTGGAATATTATATTCTAAGATCCTTGTTTCTTTAGAGGATTTGGTTGCTAAATCTTATGTGATTCTGACTATTGCTCCACAGTATCTGGATTTTTTCTTTCTAGCTGCTTTTTTTCTTTCTGTATTTTTTCCTTGACTTCAGAATTGAATCTTAGCTATAATATTCCTGGAATTTTTCATTTTGTGATTTCTTTCAGGAGATAACGGGTAGATTCTTTAAATTTCTACTTTGTCCTCTGTTTCTTAGATATCTGGGCACTTTTCCTTTGTGGTTTCTAGAAATATGATGTCTAGACTCTCTTCCCCCCCATGACTTTCAGGTCAATCAACATTTATTAACTTCCTACTATGTTCCTGGCAGTATATTAATCACTTGTGATATAGAATGAGGCAACATTTGGGGGAGACAACATAAAAACAAATATACAAAGCAAGATATATACAGAATAAATGAGAAATAATCAACAGAGGGAAGGCACCAGAATTAAGAAGGGTTGAGGAAGGTTTCCAGTAAAAGATGGGATCTTAGTAGGGACTTAAAGGAAGCCATGGGGGTAAAGAGTCAGTGCAAGGGAAGAAAAGCATTTCAACCATGGGTGACAGACTGAGAAAATTCCCAGAGCTGAGAGGTGGAACAGCAAGGAAGCCATCGTCACTGGATTGATATGTGTCTGAGAGTGAAGAAGACTGAAAAGGTAGGAGGGAGTGATGGTCTTCCAATGCCAAAGAGCATTTTGCATTTGATCCTGGAGGCAGTAGGGAATCATTGGAGCTTATGGAGGGTGTGGTGGTGGTGGAGGGGTTCTGATCAGGATTTGGTTTGGTGCATTGTTCTAGGTCATTGTAGAGGGGAATGTGAAGGTAAGGCAACATTTCTACCTCTTCTGCCATCTTGCCTCCACCGCTCTGGCATAGACACTCTTGATTGTAAGTTGCCTCAGAGTTCATTCATTTTACGTTCTATATTCTCTCCCAGCTCTAATATCCTGGCTTCTTGTCAACTCCTACTTTTCACACTTAGATCTGGAACTGCTGTCCCAGTGCTCGAAGACTATTCTGAGTCTTCTCCAGCTTTCAATAGATTCCCTTGAAAAGTTCCTCCAAGTCAGACACTATTATCGATGTTCCCTCTTAGCTGGGGCATGTTATGGTCTATGTCCCCTCTCCCTCCTGCTTTTCTAAGACAGTTCTTTCCTTTTCTCTTATTTCTTCAGTTTTGTTATATCAAATTATATATATATATATATCAAATCAAGTTATATCAAATACAAAGTATTAGTAACGCACAACAATTTGACAGCAGAAATTATTTTCTTTCGAATTGTAATGATTTTTTTCAATAAATACTGACCATTCATTAATAACAGTGTTATCTTTAGCAGCCTTAACTCTTCAAGACACTGCCTGGGATTATTGTCAACTATTTTTAATTTTTTTTTTAATTAGAACCAGATTGTCCATTGTATGTTCTCCTTTCATATTTGATTGTGCAATGAAGGACATGAGAATTAATTAAGAGGATCCCCACTATGCTGATATCAGTTATCCTGAAATATGTGTGGCATCTGATATCCTAGGGATACTTTGTTATATTTGTTTACATATTCCTGCCCTTCCCCATAAGTTGTAACGTTGAGTACAAAGGAGAACAAAACAAAACAAAACCGATTCCCAGCAATGACATTATGTGTCCTCCAGACCATCCATATTCTAAGAGTCCTCCCAGCTCTGATACTGTACAGTTTTATGGCCAGCTTATTCCTGAAATGGCATGGACTCTCCTGGCTCTGATATCCCTTCTGCTAAGAGTGTTGCTAGTTCTAACGTTCACTTCTTTTCGGCTTCTCCCAGGCCTGACGTTCTCACCTCTCTTTGAATCAGACAATTTCTCAGACTCTGAATATCTCCCAAATTCTGTGTTTGAAAGCCCCTCACATTTTTGATATTATGGGTTGGAGGGCTCATAGGCTCAAATTGCATCCAGGCTTAGACATTCTCTATTTTATATGCCCCTCCCAATTCTGATATTCTGACTTCTATATGAAAACTGATTTCTAACGTCCTGAGCTCGGACTGCCCATCCCAGTGCAGAAATTCTCCATTCAAAACTCTACCCAGCCTCTGAAATATTCACTTGTTGTGTACCCCCAAATAGGATGTTGCATCTTCTAAAGCATATACTGTGTTATGTGATTGTAATGGAATACTATTGTTCTATATGAAATGATGATGGGGATTGCTTCAGAAAAACCTGGGAAAAACTATATGAATTGATTAAAATTTAAGTGAGCAGAATCAGGAGAACAATTTAAATATAACAGCAATATTGTAAAGATAATCAGTAGTGGAATACTTAATAATAACTCTGATCAGTACAATGATGCAAGACAATTCCAAAGGAGTCATGATGAAAAATGCAATCCACCCATAGAGAACTGATGGACTGAGATTGCAAATTGAAGCTCTTTCTTTCTTTCTCTTTTTTTCTTTCTTCCTTCTTTTCTTTTTTTCTCTCTCCCTCTCAGTCTATTTCTCTCTCTCTCCTTCTTTCCTTCCCGACATGGCTAACGTTTTACATGACTCTATATTTGTAATTAATTTCACATTTCTTGCCTTATCAATGACTGGAGCAGGTATGGGAAAAGGGAGAGAATTTTGAGCTGAAAATAAAATATAATTAACAATAAAGAAATAAAAAAGAAGAAAAAGAAAATTAAGAATCTTCTGGCTCTGTAGTTTTTTGTTCAAAGTCCCCTTCACTCCTATGATATTCAAGGATTTTTTTCTTTTCAATTGCTTTCATTTGTTAATTCAGTTTTAGTATATGAAATTATACGTCTTAGCAACACATTTTTAAAAAATGACAAATGATGTCTCTCTTAAAACTTGATACTTGATATCTTGTTTAAAAAACACTCTCCATTCCTTATGAATAATAGGAATGCCAGTAGCAGTCTTACCAGAGTAAGAGAGTGCATGAAATTAGGTTTTTCTATGCATTTTAATTTTTTCCAATTTTCATCCAGCTTAAGTAATATATTTTTACTTTTCCTCATTGCCTGTGTAAGCATGGTGCTGATATAAATTATACAAAAGACATATTTTGTTGTGTTTTAAATTTGCTTATCCTTCCGAGTAATTTGAAACTCTGAGCACAGAAACAAAGATACTTCTCATCAGTGCTATTGTGGATTTTCAGGACCATCTCATGATCTATGTTCTAAAAGCCCTCCCCATTCTGGCACTGTAGTTTTATGGTCTGAGCTCATCCTGAGCTTGCAGATGATGAGGGTTTTGTGAGCTCTAATATTCCTTCTTGGCACTTCCTTCCCAACTCTGACATTCCTTCTCTCTAGTTTCTCCTGGGACTGACATTCTGGGTGCTCAGATCCCACGGAATTAGACACTTTTGAGTTCTCTGGCTCCAAGGTCAGACATTCTCAGGTCTCATATTCTGGATTCAGTTCTAATATCCAGAGCCTGAACTGCAGTCCAAATATATTCTCTTGGAAAGCGCCTCCAAGTCATACATTCTATTTTATTTAAAGGCCCTTCCTACCCTATCACCATATGGATAAAATCCCCAATACTCTAGGGTTGCTTTTTCCTTTTCACTTATTTCTTCAGTTTCAATATATTTAATTACATATATGTATTATTATCCTCCTCCAGATCATGCCCTCTAATTATAGGTGTCCCTCAGGGTCCTCTTCTTGATTTAATGACTATCTCTATGCAGATAATTCTCAAACTCACCTCTTCTGCCCTTACCTCCCCGCTGACCTCCAACCTTACATTTCCAACTGCCCTTTAGACATGTCGAATTAGATATCCAGTTATCATCTTAAACTACACATGTCCAAAACAGGACTCATGATCTTTTTCCCTAAACTCTCTTCCCCTCCTACTTTTGCTACCACTGTCTAAGATAGCACTTTCCTTCCAGTTCCTTAGTCTCACAAGTGAGAAATCATCCTGGACTTCTCACTCTCTTTCACCTCCAAGATCCAAGATGTTACCAAAACTTGTTGATTTCATCTCTGCAAGATCTCTCTCTAATGCCTCCCCCTTCTCTGCTCTGACACTGCCACCACTTTAGTTCAGGCCCTTACCATCTCACTCCTGGTCTATTACAATAGCTACTGGTGAGTCAGCGTTCCTCAAGTCTTCCCCACTCCATATCACCCTCCTTTTAGCCACCAAAGAGATTTTCCTAAAGCAAAGGTCTCTGACCATATCACTCCTCTACTAAATAAACTCCAGTGGTCAAATACAAAATGCTCCATTTGGTATTCAAGGCCTTTATAGCCTAGTTCCCTCTGACCTTCCCAGTCATCTTACATCTTACTTCCTAGCAGGTACTCTCGATTTGAGTGATGCTTGCCTCCTTGTTCCATGAACAAGACACTCCATCTCTCAGGTAAGGTGTTTTCTCTGGCTGTCTTCCATGACTCAAATGGTCTCCTTCCTCAATTCTGTCTACTTACTTGCCTGGATTCCTGTAAGTCCCACCTAAAATCCTATCATTTGCTATATATTCCCAACGCTTCTTAATTCCAGTTGCCTTCCCTCTGTAATCCTTTGTATATATTTGCTTGCATGTTGTCTTCCCAATTAGATTGTAAACTCTTTTAGGGCAGGGACTGTCTTTTGTCTCTTTTTGTATCCTTAGTATTTAACACCATGCCTGGCACACGTTGTGGGTACTTAATAACTGTTTATTGATTGGTTGATTAGCAATACAGTTATTTGAGAGCACAGATTATTTCACTTTTGAATTATTTTTTCAATGAATACTAACTATTCATTAATATCTACAGCAGCCTTAATCCTTTAAGACACTTCATATATTAACGTGTCATTGGTTATTTTTTTCTTTCTTTCTCCTTCCTTCTTTTCTCACATTAAGCACTCTGTCTCTTTGTGTGATATGAGACATGAATTTTAATTGAGAGGATCACCACTGTGCTAATATCAGATATACTGAAATATAGGGGGCACCTCATATCCTAAATATACTTTATCCTTGTCATGCCTTTCCTCATTTGTTGTAATTCTGGGCATAGCAATAAAACTTATTTCCAGCAAAGATGCTGCATTTTCCCAGAACCATCTGAGCTCTGATAATCTGTTTGCAGGACCCTCTGCTCCCTGCCACCATGTGGCTTCATGGCTAAGGCTGGTCCTGAAATGATACAGCTCATTCTGCGGCTGCTTCGTCTATGTGCCCTGCCCGTTCTGACATTCTCTTCTCTGTAGTTTCCCCCAGATCTTACATTCCATATGCTGTATTATGTATTCAGTTTATATTCTATATTCCCATGGAATCAGACAATGTTTGTTCTCTCTTTCATTTCGTGTGTTCCAAAGTCACTCCTCCCAAGTTTGATACTCCAGGTTGGAAGTCCCAGGTGGCTCAAGCCTCACTGATCCTAAATTGCCTCTTAGCTCAGAAATTCTCTGTTGGATATACCTTCTGAAGTCTCATATTCTGGCTTCTATGTAACCTCCCAGTTCCGATATTCAGAGCCTCAACTGCCATCCCAAGCCTTGAAATTCTCCTTTTTAAGCTCTATCCATCCTCCAATGTTCTCTTGGAAGATACCTCCAAGCCACATATTGCACAGAATCATCCCATCCTAATTATTTTATGTTCCAAAGCCTTTCCATCCTCTCATGTTGACGTTTTATTTTCCTTTTCACTTAATCAGCTTTTATATGGTAAATGATATATTTTAGAAATGTACATGTATATTAGAAATACAATAATTTCTCACCTGACTGAACTACTTTTGGACCTGTCTGATTTCTCCATCATGCCCCTGGGAGCTCATTATTGGGACCACCTTATCATCCTATGAGATCCTAGCAACCTTGGTCCTCCACCTCCGACTGGAGGCCAAGGTCATAAACTCCAAACCTCTCTTAAAGGAAAGAGGGCAGGGCAGACATCTCACCTGGCTGCATTACTTTGGGATTATCTGATTGACTTCACCTCCCCTCCCATCCTGCCTCCAACCCCTTTTTTCAGCTTCCTTTTATGTTTTAGCTTCCCTCATTGGATTATAAACTCCTAGAGGAGAGGGACTTTCTCTTTTTGTATTTGCATCCCTGGTGCTTGGCATGGTGTCTGGCACATAGTAGGAGCTTAAGTCAATGTTTGTTGCCTATTGGCTAAGATCATGCATTATTTCTCTTGTGAAATTTGATTACTTACCTTATTTTTTCGATAAATACACTCAATTCATCATCATCAACAGCAATAATATGTATAGCAGCCTGCCCCCTTGAACATACTGCATATGTTAATTTTTTTGGTCACTGATTTTTCATTTCATTGTTTTCTGATTCCAGACTAGACACTGCATATTCAGATTTCTACTTTGGCTGTTGTAATTCAAGACAGGAGTTTAAATTCAGAGGATCACCATTGTGATCCCAGATATTATATCAAAATATATGTTGCATATTATATAATAAACATACTTTAAAATGTTTTTAAAATTGAATTTGTCTTTCCCATAACCTGGATGTATGAACAAGAGTCCTTTCCAGCAATGGTATTTTATATTGTCAGAACCATTTGTGATAAGATCATCTTTGTTCTAAGAGCCCTTCTGGCTTTGACACTGCAGTTTTATGGCCATTGCTGGTCCTGAAATTATATGTTCTAAGGGCTTTCTTGGTGCTGATATCCCTTCTTCTAAGTGCCTTGCTAGCTCTGACACTCTCTTTTCTATGAATTTGCCCAGGCCTTACATTCTCTATGCTGTCATCCCATAGGATCAGTTTCTCTGACAAGTTCTATGACTACCCTCCACTCTGTGTGCTAAAGTCTCTCCCAAGTGGGATATTCTAAGTTGAAGGGCCCCATCTAGCTCAGGCCCCATTGATTCTAATATGCCTCCAAGCTTAGACATTCTATGTTGTACATACCTTTGCAAGGTCTCATTCTGGTTTCTCTGTCAACTCCCAGTTCTGACAATTTTAAGCCTGGACTGCCATACCATCACTGAAATTCTCCATTCTAAGCTCTGGCTAGAATTCTCCATTTCTCTTGAAAGATACCTCCAAGCCAGACATTCTATTTTCTTTTCTTTTTTTTTTTAAATTCAGTTTTATTTTCAGTTTCAACTTTTCCCCTCCCTTCCACCCTCTCCTCCACCCAATGAGAAGGTAAAAAATACAAAACCTTTTACAAATATGAAGTCATTGAAAATAAATTTCTGCCTTGCCTTAGCCATGTTCTGAAAAAAACAAACACATACAAACAAGAAAAAGAAATAAAGAGAAAAAAATCTGCTTCAATCTATAGTGAGTCCATCAGTTTTCTATCTGGAGATAGACAGCATGTTTCATCATGAGGCCTTTTGTGTTGATCAGTTACTAAGTCTTTCACAGATGATTATCTTTACAAAACGTCTGTTACTATGTACGTCATTCTCCTGGTCCTGTAACTTCAATTTGCATCTATTCCTCGAAGTCTTCCCAGGTTTCCGTGAAACTGTCTCCTTCATCATTTCTTACAAGCACAATAGTATTCCAATTCTTTGCCACCACAAAGAGCTGCTATAAGTATTTTTGCATACATATGGGTCATTTTCCTTTTTTTTTATTTCTTAGTGGTATAGACCCAATAGTGGCATTGCTAGATCAAAGGGCATGCATAGTTTAATAGCATAGAGTAGTTGGAATAGTGCCTAGTTCCACTATTATTAAGGAATGGTTTTATCACATCCCCTCCAGCATTGTCATTCTTTTTTTTTTTATCTTAGCCAATCTTGTGGATGTGAAGTGGTACCTCAGAGTTATTTTCATGTATATTTCTCTGATTATTAGCGATTTAGAGTATTTTATATCTATTTATATCTTTGATATCTTTCTCGGAAAACTGATTGACCATTTAACAATTGGGGAATGACTTTATTTTTATAAGTTTGGCTCAGTTCCCTTATATTTGAGAAGTGAAATTTTTTATCAGAGAAACTCATTGCACAGATCTCCCCCTGACAAGGTTCCTATTTTTCTTCTGTTTTAGCTACATTAACTTTGTTAAAAACTTTTTAAATTTTATGTAATCAAAATTACCCATTTTACTTCCTCCCTTATCCAGAGTTCTAACAGGTAATTTCTTCCATGCTCCCCTAATTTGTATTGGCACATTTTATATCCAAATTGTGTACCCATTTGGAGTTTATATTGGTATATGATGTGAGATGTTGGGTTATGCCTAGTTTCTGTCTGACTACTTTCCTGTTTTCTCAGCAGTTTTTGTCAAATAATGAATTTTTGCCTTAATAGCTGGGATCTTTGGGTTTATCACACACTAGATACTGTGCTCATTTGCTTCTGCACATTGTATACCTAATCTATCCCTCTGTTTAAACACTCTATTTCTTATCTAGTACCAAAGTGTTTTGATGATTATAGCTTTGTAGTATAATTTGAGATCTGGTACTGTAGAGCCCCCTTCCTCCTGAGTTTTTTCATTGATTCCCTTGATGTTTTTTTTTTTTTTTAAGCAATCGAGGTTAAGTAACTTGCTCAAGGTTACATGGCCAGTTATTTCTGGGTGTGGTGCTAAGTATCGGAGCCCAGATTTGATCCCAGGTCATCCCGACACTGGAGCCGGTGCTCTTACTCGCTGAGCCACCTGGCCACCCCTGATTCCCTTGATGTTCTTGACCTTTTGTTCCTCCAGATGAAGTTTATTATTTTTTCTGGCTCTATAAAGTAATTCTTTGTAGATTGATTGGTATGGTACTGAGTAAATTAATTTAGGTAGTATTGTAAATACTACCTAAAATAAAAATCATTTTTATTATATTGGCTTGGCTTACCCCTTAACAATTAATATTTCTCCAATTATTTAGGTGTCTGTACGAAGTGTTTTGTGACTGTGTTCATATAGTTTGTGTGTGTGTGTGTGTGTTGGTAGGTAGACTATCACTTATTTTATATTGTCTGTAGTTATTTTAAATGGAATTTCTCTATCTTTTCCTGCTGGGTTTTATTGGTACTATATAGAAATACTTATAATTTAGTGAATATTGAACTTGCCATGCATTCTTGGTATACATTCAGCCTAGTCATGGGGTATGATCTCTGTGATAATCTCCTTGTTAGTTTTTAAAATTTTTGTATCGGTATTCATTAGGGAAATTGGTCTTTTTTCCCCTTCTGTTTTAGTTCTTCCTGGTTTAGGTATTAAGATAATATTTGAGGGGCAGTTAGGTGGCACAGTGAATAGAGCACCGGCCCTGAAGTCAGGAGGACCTGAGTTCAAATCTGGCCTCACATACTTGATGCTTAACTAGCTGTGTGACCTTGGGCAAGTCACTTAACCCCAATTGCCTTGCCTTCCCCCCTCCAAAAACAAAAGATATTTATTTCATAGGAGGAATTTGGTAGGACTCCTTTATTTTTTTCAACTGTGTAGTATCAGGATTCATTGTTCTTTAAATGGTTGGTAGAATTCTCTTGTGAATTCAACTAGTCTTGTGGTTGGTTTCTTTTTCTTGGGGGAGATCATCTTTGGTTTTTTTCAATTTCTTTTTTCTAAGACTTATTTGAATATTCCATTTCCTGTTCTGTTAATATGGGCTATTTATGTCTTTGTAAATATTCAATCCATTTTATTTAGATTTTCAATTTTATTGGCAAACACTTGAGCAAAATAGCTTCTAATTTTATCTTTATTGGTTGTGAATTCACCCTTTTCATTTTTGATACTGGTAATTACCTCCCCCCTTTTTTGGCGGGGGGTGGCGGGAAGGGAGGCAATCAGGTTAAGTGACTTGCCAAGGGTCACACAGCTAGTAAGTGTCTGAGGCCACATTTGAACTCAGGTCCTCCTGACTCCAAAGCCGCTACTATATGCACTGCACCACCTTTTAAAAGTCAAATTAACCAATGGCTTATCTTTTTATTTTAATAACTTAAAAAAATCTCCTAATTTTATTTGTTAGATCAATTTTTTAAACTTTCCATTTTATTAGTCTGTCCTTTGATTTCTCAGAATTGCTATTTTGCTGTTTACTTGGGTTTTTAAATTTTTTGTTTTTCTGGGGGTTTTTTGTTTGTTTTTGTTGTTGCATGCCTGATACTTTGATCTGTTCTTTTCCTCTTTTATTGCTATAAGCATTGAGTTATAAATTTCCTCCTGAATACAGCTCTGACTGCATCCCACAAATGTTGATATGTCATTGTTGTCATCCTTAATGAAATTATTGTTTGTATGATTTGTTATTTGACCCACTCATTCTTTAGGATTAGGTTATTTGGTTTCAATTAATTTTAATCTATATTTCAAAGGCTCTTTATGGGATATGGTTTTTATTTTGGGATTTCTTTAAGGATGTAGTGTGAATTGCTGTGAGTACAGTTTTCCTTTATAATTTCTAAAATATGATTGTAGACTCAGTAGATTTCAGGTATTCCCATGGTTCTTAAATTATTTCTTTTTGATCTATTTTCCAGGTCAGTTGTTTTTCATATGAAATATTTCACACTCTCCTTTTCTTCTTCTTTTTAGGATTTTGATTTTGTTTTTACTGTTTCTTGATGTCTTTGCTGTAATTAGCTTCTGCTTAGTCTGTTCTGAATTTTAAGGTCTTACCTTCAGCGAGGTTTTTACCATTGGGACAATTCTGACTTAAAAGGAATTATTTTCTTCAGTATTTTTTGTACTTCTTTTACTAAACTGTTACATCTCTTTTAATAATTTTCTTGCATAACTCCCGTTTCCCAATTTTTCTTCTTCTGCTCTTATTTGATTTTTAAAATCATTTTGTTTGCTCTTTGTAAAAATCTCTTTCTTTAGCTTTTCTAGGAATTCTTGTTGGACTTATGTTCAATCTACATTTTGAGTCTTTACTTATAGATGTTTTCAAATCATTGTTTTCTTCTTTGTTTCTTGAGCTTCCCTGTCTCCACAGTAGCTGTTTATGGTCATGTTGTTTCCTCATTTTTCCCAGCCTATTTCTTGACTTTGGACTTGTTAGAGTTGGGCTCTGCTCACCTCCAGGGGGAATGACTAGCCTGAACTTCTGTCTCATATGTCCTTCTGCTGCTTTCACAGCTCAGTCTAGGGACCTTAAACTTTGCAGTGCTTCCAGAGTGGTGCAATCTGGGGAGAGAGAGGTGTGGTCACTGCTCTCCTGGTCCATGCTCTGGGAATTCCTGACTGGGTTTGGATCCATTTGCTTGTGTGTGATTGAGTATGTGTAGGCTGCTGTTTAGTCTCAGCCCGCTGAGAGGTTCTGCAGGTTCAGAGCCACTGAACTGCTGGCTTGCTCTTGGTTTTTGTCACCTAGATCTGCCACTGCAGGCTTATGTGTGGGGTCCTTTAAAATGTTGTATGAATTTACTTTTTTTTAATCAGTTATTTTCTTCTTTCATTGCTTTCCTTTTTAATGCAGATGTGGCATTGTATATTCAAATTTCCATTTTGGCTGTGTGATTCAGGACATGAGTTTTAATTCAGAGGATTACCTTTATTCTTATAGATATTATATTGACATATATGCTGCATTTCAAACCATAAATATACTTTTCAAATGTTTTAAAATTTAACTTACCATTCCCATAACACGGACCTCTGAGCAAATAAACAAGACTCCTTCTCAGCAATGCTAATGTGTGTTTTCAGGCCCACTGGAGCTCTGCTATTCTATGCATTGAGAGTATTTTCAGATGTGACATTGTACAGTTTTGTCCAAAGCTAATCCCGATATCATATGTTCTCTAGATTTCCTGACTCTGCTATCCCTTCTTCTAAGTGCACTGCCTGCTCTGGCATTCTGTCCTTTATAGCTTCTCCAAGGCCCTTCATCCTGTGTGCTCAGATCCCACATAATCAGACAATTTATGTTCTGTGGCTCTGACCATCGCTACCTTTCTATGATCTAAAGTCCCTCCCATGTTTGATAGTCCAGGTTCTAGGGCTCCTGCAGGCTCAGTCTTGTATCTCATTCGATGTTCTATTTACTCTTTCAGGTCTGATATTTTGGCTTTCAGGTCAATTCCTGCTTTTTACACTTAGAGCTGGAACCACTGTCCCAGCACTGGAAGTCTCTATCCACCTTCCAATATATTCTCTCGAAAGGCACCTCCAAGTCAGACATGACTATGGAAGGATGCTTTCATCCATGCCATTTTATGGTCAAAGTCCCCTTCCCCTTCTGATATTCTAAGATTATCTTGACTTTGTACTTTCAGTTTTATTATATTAACCTGCAAATATTTATTATATATATAAACAATATAATCATGAGAGCAGAAAATGTTTCTCTTGAATTCTGTGTATTTGTTGACCATTCGTTAACAATAGTAGTGCTATATTTAGCAGCTTTAACCCTTCAAGATACTAAATACTAAATGCAATTATTGTCCGGCCAGTTATTTTTTCTTTTCCTTTCCTTTTTTAATATTTTTTTTGGCTTTTTTTTGGAGGGGGGAAGGTAGGGCAATTGGGGTTAAGTGACTTGCCCAAGGTCACATGGCTAATTTTTGTGTTAAGTGTCTGAGGCCGGATTTGAACTCAGGTCTTCCTGACTCCAGGGCTGGTGCTCTATTCACTGTGCCACCTAGCCACCCCTTCCTTTCCTTTTTTTTTTTTTTATTACAATAAGATTGTTTTTTTTCATTATAACTAGATTAAGCCTGTATATTCACCCTCCTTTGACTCTGTGATACAGGACTCGAGAGTTAATTCAGAGGTTCCCCAATGTGCTAATATCAGTTATAAGGAAATATAGGTTCCATCTCAGACTCTAAGTTATTATTGCTTACAAATCCTGCCTTTCCCTTTCAGTTGCAGCTCTAAGCAACAGAAACAAAACCATTTATCTGCAATGCTGTTCTGTGTTCTCAGGATCATCAGAGCTCTCATAATCCATGTTCCAAAAGCCCTCCCAGTTGACACTGTGAGATTGGATGGTCCAAGCCAGTCCTGAATTATGTGGTCTAAGGCCTTTCCTGGCCCTCCAAGCCCTTCTTCCAAGTTCTAATATTTCCTTCATGGTTCCTCCTAGGCCCAACATTTTGTGTGCTCATGTCTCGCAATTTGATCGCAGGCTCTGAACATCTCCCGTGTTTTGGGTTTTAAGGTCCCTTTCTGTTTCAGTATTATTTGTTCTATAAGCACCGCCCCCTGCCCCATCTGCAATTCTGGCTCCTTTTTGAAAACCCGTTTCCATCATCTTAAGCTTGAACTGCCATTTCAGTGCAGAAATTTGCCATTCTGAGCTCTAGCCAGACTTGTCTAGTATATTTTCCTGCAATGGATCTCCAAGGCAACATTTTGTGTTCTAAAACATCTCCTGGCTAAGTTATTTGAAGTTCAGCATCTCCTCACTTTGGTTATATTTGAGGATTTTTATTTTTTTCTCTTCAATTATCTATTCAGTTTTCTTATATTAAATTACATGTGTCTTAACAGTACAATCATTTAAAGTTGTGTACTTAAATCCTTATTGGTTAAAAAAGAAAACCACTCCCCATTCATAACGAATAATAGAAATAGCAACACAGTCTTAGCACCGTAAGGCAGTGGCTGGAATTTATGCGGCTATATCACATACACACATCTATTTTGTTTTCTTCAGATTTTTTTCTTGTTAGGGTATTTTGACTTTCCTCAATGACTGTGTTTTGGGACCCAGCTTTTAAATCAGAGCGTAGTGATAGAAATACTATTGAAGCATATGTTTTGTCATATCCTAAATACATTTGATATTGCTTTTCCAGTTTAAATTTTACTCCCCCCAAATGGGACAGAAACCAGACTCCTGGCCAGCACTCGATACGGTGTGCTCTTCGGACATCCAAGCTCTGAAAACCTGACCCTGCAGTTTTATGGCCAAAGCTAGTCCTGAAATGGCAGTTTCTAAGACCTTTACTACCTCTGGCCCTGCCATTCTCTTCTCCCTGGCTTCTGCCAGGCCCAACATTATGTGTGCTCACGTCCCTCAGTTGCTATTCTCAGGTTGTGAATGAACACCCCTCACTTTCTGTATTCTAAAGCCCCTCCCAAGTTGAATGATCCCAATGAGAAAGTCCTGTCCAGCTCTGGACTCTGAGATGCCGCTGGCTCAGACATTCTATGTTGACCACACCTTCTCAAGTCTCATATTCTGGATGCTATCTCTACTCCCAGTTCTGATAGAGCCTGGCCTGCCATCCCAGCCTGGAAATCCTCCCTTCTCAGCTCTGTCTAGCCTCTAATACATTCTGCAGAAAGGCATCTGCAAGTCAGGCATCTTATTTTCTAGAGACTTTCTCAGTCCAGTTATTTTATGGTCAACAGCACCTCCCTCTGACATCCTAGGATTTTTTTCTTTTCACTTAATCAGTTTTAGTATGTTAAATGCCAGATGTTTATTAGGAATACAATTATTTAGATAATAAATTGTTTTTTTATTTCTACATCCTCATATTTTAATAAACAAACATGGCCCATTCACTAACAATAATAGTATTATGTATAAGAGCCTTACCCCTTGAAAACCCTGCAACTACTTTTTTGGTTCTATTTTTTTCCTTTAAATATGGATTAAGCATGGTATATTCTAAGTTCTACTTTGCCTGTGTAATTCAGGACGTGAGTTTTAATTTATAGGATCACCACTGTGTATATAGAGGTTATATGGATATGTATGTATGCTGTATTTCATACCATAGAGACCACAAAAAACTTTTTTTTAATCTCCAATACTTGAACCCCTTAGCACAGAAATAAAACCTCTTCCCAGCAATGATATTAGGTATTCTCAGGATTATCAGAGTTCTGACAGTGTTTTAGGAGGCCTCCCAGCTCTGACACTGTGTGGTTTGATATCCCAAGCCCATCCTGAAACTGTGTGTGGAGGCTTTTCCTGGCTCTCCTAGCCCTTCCTCTATGTCCTCTGCCAGCTCTCCCCTTCTCTTCCCTCCGGCTTCTCCCAGGCCTGCCTTCTGTGGGCTCCCATCTCCCTCAGTCAGACAACTGTTCTCACACTTGGAACATCTCCCACGTTCAGTGTGGTAAAGTTCCACACCTTTGATGTTATGGAGGGGAGACCCTGGGACCTTACATTATCTCCAAGGGCAGATATTTTGGTTTATGTTCATCCTCCCAAGTCTGATAGAAATATTTCTAGCATTCTGAGCCTGGGTTGCCATCCCAGTGTGGAAGATCCTCCTTGCTAAGCTCCTTCTACTCTTGGATATATAATCTCTGCACTCATCTATTTACCAGCACTGCCATTTTATGGCCAAAGTCACTTCACTGAAGTGTTATTCAAGGGAATTTCCCCCCCCCTTCACTTATTTATTCAGTGTTAATAAGTTAAATGACATATATATGTAATACAATTATTTAAAAACACAAATTGTTTCCTCTATGAATCCTGTATACTTACCATATTCTTTCCCCAACAAATATACTCCACTAATTAAAAACAATAGAAACCCTTGGAAAAACTCCAGGGTTTTGCGTTGTTTTCTTGTTAATAGAGATTAGGCATTGTATTATTCAAACGCTCACTTTGGTTGTGTAATGAAGGACATGAGTTTTAATTCAAAGGATCACCATTGTGCTTATTGATATTATACTGCCATTAAGTGTTGTATTTTATCCCATAAATACACTTAAATTTTTTTTAGCTTAACTTGCTTTCCCCATCACTTGGGCCCCTGAGCACATAAATAAGACTCCTGTCTAGTAATAATATCCTGTGTTTTTCAGCTTTCATAATATTTGTTCTAAAAGTCCTGGCCCTGACAATGTGGCTTTATAAAGGCACAAGCTTGTCCTGAAATCATGTGTTCTAAGGGATATCCTGGCTCCTCAATGCCCTGCCTGCTCTGACATGCTTTTCTCTTTCCTCTCCCAGGTCCTCCATTCTGTATGCTCACATCCCACCAAATCAGACTCTTTCTCTTCTCTGTTGCTGATCAACTTTCCATGTTCTTGAAGTCCCTCCCATATCTGTTATTCCCGATTCCAGGCCTCCAGCCAGCTCAGGCCTTCTTGATTCTAAGCTGTCTCCAAGTTCATTCATTCTCTCTTCCACATTCTCTCTCAGGTCTGATAGTCTGGTTTTTTGTCCAGCTCTATGTCACACTGAGAGCCAGGACTGCTGACCCAGTGTTGGAAGACTCTATTCTGAGTTCTCTCTGGCCTCCAACAGATTCTCTCAGAAGTACCCCCAAATCAGACACTATTACTGATGTTCCCTCTCAGCCGGGGCATGTTCTGGTCAAAGTCTCCTCCTTCCTCTGATAATCTAAGGTTTTTTTCCTATTCATTTATTTCTTAAGTTTTGGTATATTAAATTACAAATTTAAATCAAAAATATGTATTTGCAATACTCTCATTTGAAACCATGAATTGATTTTTCTTTCAAATTCTGTGTACTTTAATTTTTCCAATAAATACTGACCATTCATTAATAATAACAGTGCCATCTATAGCAGCCTTAACTGTGTAAGACACTGCATGGAATTAGAGTTTAGTTTTTTTCCCTTTTCTTATTATTTCTTTTTGTTTTAATCACTAATCAGACTAGGCATTATATGATGACCTTTAGTCTTTGACTGAGTGATATAGGACATGTTTAACTACTAGAATCACCATTATGCCAATATAAATTATAATGTAATATAGGTTGATTCTCACAGGCTAAAGAAACTTTTTATATATTGTCCAGATGTACTCGTCTGTCCCCATAACTTTGCAACTCCGAGCTCAGAAACAAAACTTCTTCCCAGCAATGATACTGTGTGCTTTGACTGCCCACGCCAGTCCTGAAACTGTCTGTGCTGAGGCTCTCCTAGCCCTTCCTCTATGTCCTCTGCCATCTCTACCCTTCTCTTTCCTCTGGCTTCTCCCAGGCTTGCCTTCTGTGGGCTCCCATCTCACTCACTCAGATAACTCCTGTTCTCAGGCTCAGAACATCTCCCACATTCAGTGTTTTTAAGGTCCTTCACACAATATGATTTGTTCTTCATTACCTTCTGAAGTTAGATATTCTAGCTTCTATTCGAAAACATTTCCAGCATCCTAAGTTTAGACTGCCATAGCTTTTCAAAAACTTACCATTCTAAGCTCTATATCCAGGTTCTAATATGTTCTCTTGAAATGTATCACCAAGTGAAATATATCTTTTTTTTTGTGAGGGCAATTGGGGTTAAGTGATTTGCCCAAGGTCACATTGCTAGTTTTTGTGTTAAATGTATGAGGCTGGATTTGAACTCAGGTCCTCCTGACTGCAGGGCTGGTGCTCTATTCACTGCGCCACTTAGCCACCCCTAAAATATATCTTCTACAGAATGCACCAGCTGTCTTTTTAAAATTTGAAATCTTATCACTCCAGTAATATTCAGTTTTTTTCCTCTTCACTTATTCAGTTTTATTACATTAAATTACATATGTTAGCAGTGTCACAAGTGATGTCCCTATTTAAATCAGCTATCTATAATTTTGTTTAAAATAAAACACTCCTTATTTATTAACAATCTTAAGAAAGAAAGGAAGCGCATGGATTTTTTTTTTTGTCCCTAAGCATCTTTTTTGTTTCCTGTTATCCAGCTAAGGTGATATACTTTTCCTTTCCTCAGTGGCTGTGTCTTGGGACCTGACTTTTAAATCAGAGCATGAGCATTGTATTGATAAAAAATTACATTCAACATATGTTGCATGTCGTACCATATATATGTGAATACAGATATAGATTCATAAATTTTGTCATTGTTCTTCCCAAATTGGAACTCTTGAGTATAAGAAACAGGACTCCTTCCCAACAATACTAAAGTGTATTCTCAGGTCCATCTGAGTTCTCATCATCTGTGTTGTAAGAGCCCTCCCAGCTCTGACACTGCATTTTTTATGGCCAAAGCTAGTCCTAAAATGCTATATTCTACCTAAGGGCTTTCCTGGCTCAGATCCCCTAAATGCTCTGCCATTGTTCCCTCTGCCTTCTTCCAGGCCCCCATTCTGTGTGCTCATATCCCATGGAATCAGACTTCTCTGTTCTCAGGTTCTGACTGGGGGCTAGAGCACTAAACTTCACCCAAAATTTTCCTTTATAAAAACCTAGACTGGACATTGTAGCTTACTCCATACTTGCTTTCAACTCCACAGAACACTATTTCCTCACCTCCTCCTGTCCCCATTTCCCCCCCCCCCCCCAGTGTCCTCTGACCTTCCCCAATCCCTGCCGACCCCCAGCTTTCTCTCATGTTATCTTCTCACTTTAGACTGTAAGCTCCTCCAGGGAAGGGGCTAACTTTCTTTTTTCTTATTTGTATCCCTGGTGCTCAGCACAGTGTCTGGCACACAGTAGGTGCGTGTACTTATTGAATAGAATGGAATTGACCTCAGATCCTATTGATCCTAAGGTGCCCCCAGCTCAGACAATCCATGTTGGACATACCTTCTCAAGTCTCATATTCTGGCTTCCACATGACCTCCCAGTTCTGATATTCAGAGCCTCGACTGTCATCTGAACCTGGTAATTCTCTATTCTAACTTCAAGTCACCCTCCCATATATGACCTTGAAAAGTACCTCTAAGTCAGACCCTGTACTTACTAAAGTTTCTCACATCCTACTTATTTTGCTACTCTGCTCTCCTAGGCATTCCCCCCGCCCCTTTCCACTTATTTAATCAGTTTTAGTATGTTAAGGGACATATGTTAATAACAATCCACATATTTAAGATCACAGATTGTTTCTCTTATGAATCCTGTGTACTTACCTTCTTTTTTCCAGTAAGTACGGCCCATCCATTAACAATAACAGTGATCTGAACAGCAGCCTTACCTCCTGACAACACTGCATACATTCACTTTTTTCAGTTACTTTGTTCTTTTCATGAGCTTACTTATTATCTTGATTGGGCGCTGTATATTCAAATCTCTTCTACAACTGTGTGGTGCAGGATATGTCTTAATTCAGTCATGCTGCTAGAATTATACAGTGTTATATATTGCATCTCATGCCCTAAGTATAATTTTTTTTATCATTGTTTACCTGCATCTCCTCAAACATGGAAAATGAGCAGAGAAACAAAACTCATTCCCAGCAATGGTATTGTGGGATCTGTATTCTAAGAGCCCTCCCAGCTCAGACACTGTTGTTTTCTGCCTATTAGTCTAGAACTTGTATGTTCTAAGGGCTTCCCTGCCTGGAACATCACTTATTCTACCCACCCTGCCTCCTCTGACATTCTCTTCTCCTACTGTGCTCACATCCTGGGGAATCAGACAATTTCTGTTTCTTGCTATGACTACTTTTTTTTTTACCATCTGTGTTCAAAGCTCCCCCTTTCCCTTGATATTCCAGGTTTATGCACTTTTGATTCTAAATTGCCTCCAAAGATTCATTTCATATTCTACATGGCCTCCCAAGTCTGATAATATGGCTTCTATATCAGCTCCTGGTTTTCATACATGAATACACACATACATACATACATGGGACTTCCATCCCAATACTGGAATTCTCTCTTCCAAAGTCGAATTTTCAATACCTTTGCTTAAAAGGCACCTCCATGTCAGACACTCTATTTTCTAAAGGCATTTTCCAACCCTGTCATTTTATGATTAAAGTCTCTTCCTGACTCTGGAATTCTAGGGTTACTTTTTTCCTTTTCACTTATTTATTCACTGTCACTATATTAACCTGCATATATACATACACACATCTATATCTGTGTATCAGCAATGTAGTTACTATTTTTTAAGTAATTGGGGTTAAGTAACTTGCTCAAGGTTACACGGCCAGGTGTTTCTGGGTGGGTGCTAAGTGTCTGAGCCTGGATTTGATCCCAGGTCATCCTGACACTGGGGCTGGTGCTCTTACTCGCTGTGCTACTTGGCCGCCCCAATGTAGTTACTTTAGGGCACATATTCTCATTTTAATTCTCTGTACTTACTTTTTTTCAGATAAATACTGACTATTCATTAGTAGTGATATTTAAAATCTTAACCTGTCAGGACAATGCATCCAATTATTGTGCTTTCAGTTATTTTTTCCTTCTCTTTTTGAGTGGTGGGTGGCAACTAATTAAGCCCAAAATAGTTACCTATCTGTGCAGGACATATTTTCATTCAGAGGATCACCGAAGTGCTGACATAAATTATACTGTATTATATGTCATATCCCATATGATAAATGTGTAGCATTATTGTTATTTACATTTAGCTGTCCTTCCCTATAGCTGTAACTCTGAACACAGAAACAAAACTTGTTCTCAGCAATGATACCATGTATTCTCAGCAATGATAGTGTGTATCCTTAGCACCATGTGAGCACTGATAATCCATGTTCTGAAGCCCTCTTTGCTCTGATAGGACTAGCTAAGATAGTATCTTCTACAGGCTTTACTAGCTCTGATAGTCCCCTCTCCATGGCCTGTCCAAGGCCTGACATCTTGTATACTCAGAGCCCATGGAATCACACAATTTCGGTTCTCTGGCTCTGATCATCTCTCACTTTCTGTGACCTAAGATCCCTCCCAAGTATGATATTCTGGGCTGGAGAGCTCCATCTAGTTCTGGCCTCATTGCTGCAAAATTGCCTCCAAGCCCACAAGTTCTACGTTGGATATACCTTCCCAACTCTCATATTCTGGATACTATCCCACCTCCCAGCTCTGAGAGTCTGGACTTTCATTCCAGCCGAGATTCTTCATTCTCAGCTCTAACCATCCTCTAATGCACTGTCTTGGAAGATAGCTCCAACACGGATATACTCAAAGTCAATTGCAAGTCATATCATCATTTCCCTGATGCCAAGGTCCTCTTCAAGAATGAAGGACAAACCTCAACCTGTGAGTAGTCTGAGCTGCCCGAGTGGGTACCGAGCTTGTCCTCTCCTCTCCCCTCCTCCAAATAAAGATTCTCAGAGCCCTGGCATTTTTAGGTTGTTTTTCCTTGATTTCTTCTGTTTCCTTACATTCAATTTTATAGTCTTTTAAGAGCATAAATTGGTTTTCTTTTGAATCTTGTGTTATTTCTTAATATATATTAACAAGAATAGTGATATCTATAGCAGCCTTAATACTAAAAATTACTGCAGCTAATTGCCTTATTATCAGTTATTTTTTTCCTTGCCTTCCCCCCCCCCCCTTTGGAACCAGATTAGGCACTGGCACATTCACTTTTCCTCTTCATGTGAGGCAGGACTTGAGAGCTAATTCAGTCACTGTTATTATGCTAATATGAATTATACTGAAATACATTTTGCATCCCATGCCCTAAACATGCTTTTTATTGCTGTTTAAATTTGCCTGTCATCTCCCATAAGTCTTAACTCTGAGGACAGAAACAAAACTAGTTCCGGTAATGATACTGCATGTTTTGAGGACCAGCAGAGCTGCTAATTTCTTTTCTGAGAGCCCTCCCAGCTCTGACACTGTGTGGTTTGACTGCCCACGCCAGTCCTGAAACTGTCTGCGCTGAGGCTTTTCCTGGCTCTCCTAGCCCTTCCTCTATGTCCTCTGCCATCTCTCCCCTTCTCTTCCCTCCGGCTTCTCCCAGGCCTGCTTTCTGTGGGCCCCCATCTCACTCAATCAGACAACTCCTGTTCTCAGGCTCAGAACATCTCCCACATTCAGTGTTGGAAGTTGCCTTCCCCCTTTGGCATGGGGAGCAGGGCCCCATCTGGCTCAGGCACTCAGGATCTTAAATTGCCTCTAAGCGCAGACATTGTGGGTTCTACGTAGTCTGAGCCTAGATTACCAGCTCCATTGCACAAATTCTGTGTTCTATTTTCTATCCAGCTTCCCAAATTCAGGTGACATGCATCTCAGAGTCTGACAGTCTATGTTCTAAAAACTCCTCTGGCTTTGTCATTCTGTGTTCAAAGAACCTCACTCTGGTGTTATTCAAGGATTTTTTTCTTTTGGAGAAGGGAAGGTAGGGCAATTGGGGTTGTGACTTGCTCAAGGTCACACAGCTAGTTTGTGTGTGTGTTAAGTGTCTGAGGCTGGATTTGAACTCAGGTCCTCCTGACTCCAGGGCCAGTGCTCTATTCACTGTGCCACATAGCTGCCCCTAGGATTATTTTTTTTCCTTTTCACTTATTCAGACTTTATTATATTAGATTATATAGTTGTCTTGGAAATATAATTATTTAAATTCACAAATATTTAACCTTTTAAAACTGGGTAATTAAAAACCTTGTTTTTAACAAGTACTCCCAATTCAATAATCTTATCAGATTCAGGTAGTGAGTGAAATTAGATTTTCCCCTGTCAGGGTATTACTTTCATCTCAGGAGTAGATTTTAAAATCACAACATCAGCACAGTGCTGATATAAATTCTATCAAAACATGTAGCATGTCATACCCTAAATATAGTTTTTTTTTTTCAATTTAACAGTTCCTCCTTATAAATGAGAATTCCAAACACAGAAAGAAAACTCCTCCACAGCCATGAATGGCTTGGAGGACACTCAGAAACATTTGAGCTCTGCTGTTCTGGTCTACAAATTCTCCCTGCTCTAACATATTTAGGTTTCAAGTCCCTTCCTACTGATGCAACTGAATGGTCTATGGTCTTTTCTGTTTATGCTGTTCCTTGTTTCCTGCCTTGCCATCTCTGCCATTCTTTCTCTCTGGCTTCTCCTGGGCTCACAACCCATGAAGGTCCTTTTTGTACTACAGAGTCTCTCCCACATTGGATAGTCCAGATTCCCTGACCCTATCCAGCTCAGGCATCCTCAATTCTAAATTGCTTCCAAGCTCAAATCTCCAATATATTCTCCTGACAAACCAGACATTCTATTTTCTGAAGACTGTTCCTGTCATGTCATTTTATGGCCAAAGTCCCCTAACTGTTCCTGTCATGTCATTTTATGGCCAAAGTCCCCTAACCCACAGTATTTTCAGGTTTTTTCTTTTTCACTTTTTGTTTTAGTAGATTATATTGCATATATGTATTAGCAATGTGATTATTTAAAAGCACAAATTTTTTCTTTTGAATTTCGAGTACTTGATTTTTCAAATAAACAGTGACCATTCACATTAACAACAGTGATGTCTACAGCATTTTAACACTTCAAGAACCTCATGGATTATTGTCAGTTTTTAAAAATTTATTTTTGTTGGAACCAGATCAGTATGTTCATTTCACTTCTTTAACTGTGATGCAGGATCCATGAGTTAATTCACAGGCTCATCACATTTGCTGACATAAATTATGCTGAAACATCTATTGTATTTCATACACTAAATATACTTTATTATTTTCATTTAAAAGTTATCTATCATTCATAAATTGCAGCAATGATCTTGTTTGTTCCCAGGCCCATCTGAGCTTTGATAATCCATTCCAAGAGCCTTCCCAGCTCTGGCATTGTGTGGTATTATGGCCCAAGCTTGTTCTGAAATTATGTTCCACAGACTTTGCTGGCTATCGTTACTTGATCTACAGGCCTTCTCAGCCAACCTTTTCTTATTTATTGCTTCTCCCAGGCTTGTCACTGTCTATGCTCACATCCCATGGAGACAATTTCTTTTCTCTGGCTCCGATCATCTCTCACTTTCTGTGTTCTAAAGTCCTTCCCAAGTTTGATATTCTAGGTTGTAGGACCCCACTGATTTTAAATTTCCTCCAGCTCATATGTTCTATGTTGAACATACTCTCTCAAGTCCCATATTTTGGCTTCTATGTCAACTCTCAATTATAATATTCAGAGCCTAGTCTGCCATCTCAATCCTGAACCTCTCCATTATGCTGATATAAATTATACTGAAATGACACATCTTTTTTTTTTTTTTGCTTTTTGGAGGGCAATTGGGGTTGACTTGCCCAAGGTCACATGGCTACTAGCATTTGTGTTAAGTGTCTGAGGCCGGATTTGAACTCCGGTCCTCCTGACTCCAGGGCATGGTGCTCTATTCAATGCACCACCTAACCTCCCCTATATCTCTTACACTAAATATAATTTTTTTAACCTGATCCTCCTTATAAGTTAGAACTCTTATCAAAGAAACAAAACTCCTTCCCTGAAATGGTATTGTATGTTCTCAGGACCATGTGAACTCAAGACCATCTGTTTTAAGCTTCCCCAGTTCTGACCCTGAGCTTTTACAGCCACTTCTAGTCCTGACATTCTATGCCTTATCACTTATTCAAGCCTTCCCAGTTCTGACATACTCTTCTTCATGAATTATCCTGAGCCTGGTGTTCTACATGTCTAGATCCTACTGAATTAAGCAAGAGTTCTCTGGCTCTGACCATCTCTCACTTTCTTTGATCTTAAGCCTCTCCAAAATGTGAAATTATAATTTCAAGTGTCTCATCTAGCTCTTGTCCCATTGGTTCTAAACTGCCTTCAAGTTCAGACATAGTATGGTGGACACAATCTCTCATCTCATATTCTGACTTCTATGTCAATGTTCATTTCTGATATTCAAGTCTGGATTGTGAACTCAGCACTGATACTCTTCATTCTAAGCTCTGTCCAGTCGCCAAAATATTCTCTTGAAAGACACCTCCAAGTCAGATACTATTCTCTAAGAACCATTGCAACCCTGTCATTTTATTGTTAAACCTCTTCTCCAGGGTTGTTTTCCTTTTCATTTATTTATTGTCTTACTATATTAAATTGCATATATGTGTATGTATTAGCAAGACAATTATTTGAGAGCACAAATTCTTTTTCTTTTTAATTCTATTTTTTCAATACTGATCATTCATTAATAATAATAATAGTGATATCTAAAGTAGCCTTAATTCTTCAAGATACTACATGCAACTATTTTTACCTTTAAAAAAATGGAACCAGGTTTGACACAGTATGATTACCCTTCCTCTTTATGATTCTGTGAAGTAAAGTATAAGTTTTAATTCAGAATCAACTTTGTGCTGATATAAATTATATTGTTATGTTTTAGCTTATACTGTAAGTATACTTTATCGTTTTTTGCTTACATTTTCCCATTCAACCTCCAAGCACAGAAATAAAACTTATTGTGTGTCCTCAGGCCCATCTGAGCTCTGATAATCCATATCCTAAGAACCCTTCCTTTCAGCCCTGACATGATGAAATTTTATGGCTAAAGTTAGTCCTGAGATTCTATGCTGTTGGGGATTTTTTGAACTTTGATGTCTTTTTTTCTATTTGCCTGGCCAGTTCTGTCTCTGACATGTCTGACATACTGTGTGCTCATGTCTTGGGTTTTCAGCCAGTTTCATTTCTGTGGTTCTGTCCATTTCTCACTTTATAAGTTCTAAGGTCACTCTTGAGCTTGACATTCTAGTCTGGAGGGTCCCATCTAATTGAGGCCCCGCCCCATTATTTCTAAATTTTCTCCATACTGAAACATTCTATTTTGGGCAAACCTTCTCCAAGTCTATGTAGACTCCCAGTTCTGATTTTCTGAATCTGGAATGCTGTCCCAGCCCTGAAATTTTCCATTCTAACCTTTGTCCATCCTCCAGTGTTCTCTTGAAAGGTATCTCCAAGTCAGATACCAGTTTCTAAAGTCCCTCCCATCTTTATTTTATGTTCAAAAGCCTGTCCTCTGATGTTCTACAATGTTTTTCCTTTTCACTTATTTTAGTATTAGTAATATAATTATTTAAGATCATAGACTGCTTCCCTTGGGAATCCTGGGTACTTACCTTTTTTCTTTTCAATAAATTTGGCCCATTCATTAACAATAATTGTACTTTCTACAGCAGCCTTACTCCATTTAGTGCACTGCATGTTTTTACACTGTCAGTTATTTTTTCATTTCATTTGTTTTCCTTTTAATCTAGTTTAGGTACTTTATGTTAAAAAATCCCCTTTGGCTATCTGATTCAGGACATGAGTTTTAATTAAGGATCACCATTGTGCTTATAGATATGTTGAAAAGTATTGTGTTTTATACCATAAACATACTTTTGAATGTTTTCTAAATTTACTTTTTCTTCCCCATAATTTGGACAAGATTCCTTTCCAGCAATGATACTGTGTGTTCTCTGGATGACCATCAGAGCTCTGATAATCTAGGTTCTAAGAGTCAGCTGAGCTCTGACAGTGTGTGCTTTTCTTGGCCAAAGCTAGTCCTGAAACTGTATGTTCTAAGAGCTTAGGGAGCTTTGATAGCCCTCATTCGAAGTGCCTTCTCAGCTCTGCCATTCCCTTATTTTCTCGGTTCTCCAAAGCCTCCCCTACCATATGCTCATATTGTACTGATTAAGACAATTTGTTTCCCAGCTATTATCTCCCACATTATGTGCTTTTAGGTCCCTCATTCCTCTAACATTAAGAGTAGGAGGGTCCCATTCAGTTCAGGCACTCTGATATTTAAATTGTCTCTAAGCTCAGTCATTCTATTCTATTCTGCTGGCCTTCTCAAGTATGATATTCTGGCTTCTAAGCCTGACCTGTCGTCCCAGTGCAGAAATCCTCTATTCTAATCTCTATTCAGCCTCCAATAAATTCTCTTACAATGTCTCTCCAAATCAGACAATCCATGTTCTAAAGACTCATTTTTATGTTCAAAGTCCCCTCACTGTGGTGATAGTGGGAACTTTATTCAGTTTTAGTACACAATAGTACATATATCTTAGAAATACAATTATTTAAAATCACAAATGGTGTTCCTTTTAAAACTGGGCACTTAACACCTTATGGGTTTCAATTGAATAT
The DNA here is from genome assembly GCF_028583685.1 of Petaurus breviceps papuanus. NCBI lineage: Eukaryota > Metazoa > Chordata > Mammalia > Diprotodontia > Petauridae > Petaurus > Petaurus breviceps. The sequence continues at coordinate 121,945 of NW_027187089.1, read as the reverse complement.
TCCCCATTCATCACCAATATCAATAGATTATCTGTAGCACTCTTGCCTGATTAAGGCAGTGAATGTAGTTTTTTTTAAAAATTATTTTGGATTTTCAGCCAACTAGGATAATAAACATATTTTACCTTTCCTTATTGTGTTTCAGGACCTTATTTTGAAACCAGAGCATTGATATTGTGCTGATGTCATATTGAAACTTATGCTGCATGTCACACCTTAAAAATCCTTTCTTATGGTCTTTAATTTTTACCTGTCCCTCCCCATAAATGGGAACTCTAAGCAATGGTATCATGTATTCTCAAGACCATCTGAGCTCTATTGGAGCTCTGTTCTAAGTTTCCTTAGCTCTGGCACTCTGATGTTTTAAAGCCGCTCCTACTCCTTACATTGTATGTTCTAGGGCTTTCCTAGCTCTGATATCCTTTTTTCTAAGTTTTCTGCCTGCTCTGACCTCTTCTCTCTAGCTTCTCCCAGATCTGACACTCTGTATATACCCACATCCCACGGAATCAGAATTTCTGATATAGCTCAGACTTCTCTAATTTTCTATGATCTAAAGTCCTCTTACCTTTGACATTCCAGGTACCAAGGTCCCTTTTAGCTCAGGCCTTCTTTTTTCTAAATTTCCTCCAAGTTCATTAATTTAATGACATTCTATGTTCTACATATCCAGAGCTCTTATATTCTGGCTTCCTTGTCAACTACCAGGTTTGTTATTAAGAGCCTGCACTTTATTTTTTCAGTAAATACTGACCATTCACAGTAATAGTTATATGCACTGCAGCCTTAACCCTTAAAGATATTGCATGCAATTACTGTGCTTTCAATTATTTTTTTCCTTTTTCTTTCATTGGAGCAAGATTAGGCATTGTATGATCACTCTGTGAGTTGCAGGACATGAATTTTAATTCAGGGCATTACCATTGTGCTGATATTAAATTATATTGAAATATATATTGCACTACATCCCATAAATATACTCTATTATTATTTTAAAAATTTTTACTGTCCCTCTCCATGACTTGAACCTTGGAGCACATTGAGAAGACCCCTTATCAGCAATAATACTATGTTCTCAGGACCTTCTCAGCTCTGACACTCTAAGTTTTTAAAGAAACTTCTAATCTTGAAATTGTAAGTTCTAAAGGCTTTCCAAGTAGCTAATCCAACATTAGCATAGTGCCTAGCACATAGTAGGTACTATATAAAAGTACTTTACAAAGAGCTCTAATATTCCCTTTTCTATGACTTCTCCCAGGACTGACATTCCATGTGTTCACATCCCATGTAATCAGACAAGTTCCCTTTTCAAGCTGAAAATCTCAGAGTTTCTGGGTTTTAAGGTCTCTCCTAATTTTACTATTCTAGCTTTTAGGGCACCATTCAGATTAGGCATTCTTGATTTTAAGTTTCCTCCAAGTTCAAACATTCTATGTCCTACTTGCCCTCCCAGGACTGAATTTTTATATTCTAAACTCTTTCCAAATTCCAACATATTCTCTTGAAATGAACTTCTGTTTCAGGCATTTTATGTCCTAAAGACTCTCCCAGCTCTGTCATTTTATGTTCAAAGACTCCTCATTCCTAGGATATTCAAGGGTTGTTTTTTTCGTTTCACTTATTTATTATTTTTTATTATAGCAAATTACATACATCTTAGCAATACAACGATTTAAAATCACAAATGGTGTCCAATTTTTCAAAGTGGGTTTTTATTGAAACAGATTGTTTCAATAAAACAGTCCTTATTCATTACCAATTAAACAAAATGAATTGTAGTCTTACCAGAACATTTTTTTTGCATGGAGTTTGTTTGACAGGTTTGTTTTTTGTCAGCTAAGGCAATATATTTTTAACTATCCAATTTGTTTGTGTTTCAAGAACAGTTTTAATTCAGAGCATCACCATTGTTCTTCTATAAATTATATTGAAACATGTGTTGCATCTCATAGTAAAAATAGCCTTAGTGATTGTTTTTGACATTTACCTCTCCCTCCTCATAATTTAGAACCCTGAGCACACAAATAAAACTCTGTCAGTGATGATATTATGTGTTCTCAGGAACATCTCAAGTCTAATAATGTGTTCTAAGAGCCTTCTCAGTTCTGACTGGGTGATGTGGCCAAAACTAATTCTGAAATTGTATATTTTAGGGGCTTTCCTAGACAGGTATCCCTCATTATTAATGCCAGCTCTGATACTCTCTTCTCTGTGGCTTCTCCCAGGCCTTACATTCTGCATACTCAACATTCCATGGAGTTAGACAATTTTTGTTAAGTCCTTCCCAGGTTTGATATTCCGGGTTCCAGGGTCCAATCCAGCTCAGTGACTTTTGATTCTAACTTGCCTTCAAGTTCATTCATTTTATGATAGTCAGTGTTTGGCATATTTTTCAAGGTCTGATATGCTGTCTTCCATGTTTTGACATTCAGAGCCTAGACTATTATTCCACAGTGAAATTCTCTATTCTAAGCTCTCTCTAACCTCCAATATATGTTCTTGAAATGTGCTTCCAAGTAAAAAAATGTGTTCTCTAAACCTTCCCAGCCCTGTGATTTTATTTTCAAAGACCCTCCCTCCTCAGATACTCTAGGGTCTTTTTTCTTTTTCATTTATTTATCCAATTATATGTGTCTTAGCGACATAATTCTTTAAAATCACAATTGTTTCCCTTTTCAATATTGTGTACTTACCTTATCCTTTTTCAATACAGACAGCCCTTTCGTTAACAATAGCAGTAATATTTGAAGCAAATCTGAGCCTTCAAGGGACTGCATACAATTACTTTTTTGTCGTTTTATTTTTCCTTTTCTTTGTTGTCTTTTGGAGTCAGATTAAATACCATATGGTCACCTTTGCACTCTGGTTTTGTGATTCAGCATATGAATTCTAATTCAGAGCATATCATGGGACATATGTTGCATCTTGTACCCTAAATATAATTTTAAGAATATACATGTCCCTGCCTAGGAGCACATAAATCAAACTACTTGCTAGCAATGACTGTGTATTCTCAGCACCATCCCAGTTCTGACAATCTTTGCTTTTAGGGCTACTCCTAGTCCTGACATTGTATGTTTGAAGGATTTTTCTGGCTCTGATATCCCTTGTTTAACATTCCTGGAGGGCTAGGCTATTCTAATCTCTATGATTTCTCCCACATCTGACCTTCTACACGGATCCCATTGAACTGAACAATTGGTATTCTCAAGCCCTGGCCTCTTCTCACTTCCTTTGTTCTGAGGCCCTTTCCACTCTTGATATTCTAGCTCCCAGGATGCCATGCAGCTCAGGCGCTCTTGATTCTAAATTGCCTCCAAGTTCAGATATTTTATCTTCTATATGTCCTAACAAGTCTGATATTCTGACTTCTATGTCAGTGTCTAGTTTTGACATCCAGAGTCTGAATTGCTTTCCCAGGGCAGAAAGTCTCTACTCAGCTGCCGTCAACCTTGGCTAAGACAGATATTCTATTTTGTAAAGATATTCACAACTCTGTCATTTTATGTTCAAAATCCCCTCCCTTCTCTGTTTTTTGCCTTTTATTAAATTATATCTAAGTCTCAGCACAGTGATTTAACTTTTTTCAATAAATATTCCCTGTTCGTTAAAAATAATAGTTGTATCTACTTGCCTTGCCCCTTCAAAACACTTCATGAAATTGCTTTTTTGGTCTGTTATTTTTTCCTTTCACTGTTTTATTTTGGACACTGTATGCTAATCTTTCCTCACTGGCTGGATTTGGAGCCATGAAAGTTCATTTCAAGTATCACCATTGTGCTGGTGTAAATTAGAGCTTGCTTAGCTCTGGCATCCCTTGTTCTATATGTTTTTCCAGTTCTCACATATTCTATGATTAGTCTTAGGTTTGATATTCTGTGTGTTAAGGTTCTACGGACTCAAACAATTTGTGTTCTCAGGCTTAGCCCAACTGCCAGTTTTTCTTCTAAAGTCCCTTCTACCTGTGGTATTCCAGGTTCGAGGGCCTCATTCAGCATACTAGATTTCCTGTAAGCTCAGATATGTTATGTTCTTTGTGGCCTCCCAGGTCTCACATTCTGGCTTCTGTGTCAACTCCTACTTTTGATATTCAGGCCTGGATCTGCTGTCTCAATGTTGAGATTCTCTATTCTAAACTCTAGCCAACTTCCAATATATTTTCTTGAAAGGTACCATAGACAGTCTATGAATATTTTGTGTTCTAAGGATGCTCCTTCCTCTTACAATCTAGGATTTTTTTCATTGCTTATTCTGTTTTATTACACTATGTTACATATGTCTTAGCAAAATAATGATTTAAAATTACGAATGGTGTCCTTTTGAATCCTGTGTACTTACCTTAGTTTTTTTTTTAAACAATAGTGCCCATTCATTAACAATAAAATAGTGATATCGACAACAGTTTTACCCCATCAAGTCACTGTATGGAATTACTTTTTTGTTTATTTTTTTTTACTTCACTTTTTGGGTTTTGTTTTTAAGCCTGATCAGGCCCAGTGTATTCATTCTTTGTCTGTGGGGTTCAGGACTTGAGTTATAATTTCCAGCATCACCCTCGTGCTGATATAGGTTACATTGAAATATATGTTCTATTTACTTCTATAAATATGCCTTGCTATTTATTATTTTCTTTAATTTACCTTTCTACCTTGCTCACTGAGCACCCAAATTTAACAAAGACTATTCCTTCCCTGTTTGGATGTTCTATCTAAGGCCTTTACCAACCCTGACAATCTCTTCTCTATGGCTTCTCCCAGGCCCGAAAATTTCTTGTCTAACATCCAACTGACTTACATAATGAGTGTTCTCAAGTTCAGATCATCTCCTACTTTCTGGGATCTAAGGTCCCTTCAACCCCTGTATTCCAGGCTCCAGGGCCCCATCAAGTTCAGGCACTATTGTTTCTAAATCTCCTCCAAGCTGGGTCATTCTATGTTCTAAGTGACCTCCCTTATCTGATACTGGCTTCTATGTTGTCAACCTCAATTTCTGTCCTACAGAACCCTGAATGCCTTTCAAACTCTCTAGCAGTCCCTATATTTCATCTTGAGAGGTATAATCCAGTCCTATGGGCCTGTATGTTCTAATGGCCCTCAAAACTCTAGAATTCTTACATAAGGCCATGCCCTAGTATGATAATCTAAGGTTTTTTTTTTTCTTCTCACTTTCATTTCCTTTTATTTTATAACACTTAATGTCTATTATCAGTATAATGATTTAAAAGCAAAAATGGGGTCCCTTCCAAATGCTCTGTACTTAACACCTACCTTATTTGTTTCAAAAATACTCCCCATTCATTACCAATAATATAAATGTCAATAGCAGTCCTACCGGAACAAGACAGATCATGGAGTTAATTTTTTTTTTAATCAGATGAAGTACTATATTTCACCTTTCCTTTTTGGGTGTGTGGTTCAGGATGAGTTTTAATTCAGAACAACATTGCTGCGCTTATGTAAATGATAACTATTACAATATGTGTTCTTGGGCTCTAGCCATCTCTCACTTTCTGTATTTGAGGCTCCCTTCCACCTCTGAAATTCCAGGTTCCCAGGCCCCATACCAGCTCAAGCATGTCTGATTCTAAGCTGTCTCTATTCTCAGATAGTCCATGCTCTATGTCCCCTTCTACAGCTGATGTCCTTGCTTCTGTGTCAATACCCAGTTCTGAAAGTCAGACCCACACTACCTTCCCAGGGCTGAAAGTCTCTAAATTCTACCCAATGTCTTATCCTGAAAGGCAACTCCAAGTCAGCTATTCTGGCTTCTGAAGACCCTCTTTCCCTGATAGTTTATGTTTCCTCTGATAGTCTAAGGGTTTTAATCTTACCACTTACTTATTCAGTTTTATTATATTACATATCTGTCTTAGCAATGCAATAATTTAAAATCTCAAATGATGTTTCTTTAAAATCCTGTGTACTTACCTTATTTTTTCAATAAATATTCCACATTTATTAACAATAACAATAATATCAACAGCAGTCTTACCCCATCATGGCAATGCATGTAATTACTTTTTTTTTTCATTTTTTTTCTTTTCATTTTTTTTTGAGCCAGATTAGGCACTGTATGTTCAACTTTCTTCTTTGGCTGTGTGGTTCAGGACCTGAGTTTTAATTCAGAGTATCACAATTGTGCTGATAGAAATTATATTGAAATATATGTTGCATCTTATACCATAAATATACCTTGTATTTTAAAAAATAAATTTACCTGTTCCTCCCAATACCTATGTCATAGGGTAAATTAAAAAAAAAACCACGTACAACAAGCCTTCTTCCCACATGACATTATGTGTTCTAAGGCCCTTCTCATGTCTCAACTCTGAGATTCTGTGGTTTTAAGGAAGCTCCTAGTGCTGACCTTCTGTATGAGAATGACTGTCCTGGCTCTAGGATTCCCTTTTTCTAGGGGCCTTCCTGGATCTGCAATTCATGTCTCTATTACTATATGACTACTCTCAGCTCTGGCTTTGCTAAGATCCTACTAACTCGGACAAAATCTGTGTCTGCATGTTCTGACCATCTCCCCTCTCTGGGGTCTGAGGCAGTGCTGCCAAATTCATTTCTATTGAGTTCACACAGAAGGAGCCCTAAGAGCCACGAATTGACTTGATTTTAAATGCTTTATTGTGTTTGTATCGATTTTCAGTAGTTCCCAATTCTATTTTAATCTGGCTATACAAGCACTGGGGAGTGTTGTGGGCATGCCCAGTATTTGACAACTTTCACCTAAAGGCCCTCCCAGCCTGGATATTCCAGGTTTCAGCAGCTCATCTAATTCAGAATTGAGTCGATATTTCGACTCAATTTCCTCCAACTTCTGAAATTCTGTGTTCTAAGCACCCTGCCAGGCCTGATATTCTGGCTTCTGTGTCCACTCCCAGGCCTATCATTCTGAGCCCTGACTGCCCTCTTAGCTCTGAAATTCTCCAATTTCCCCTCATTTTTCCTTTTTCTATTATCTACTTATCTTTATTTTATTACATTACATATGAGTCTTGTCAACATAATGATTTAAAAGAAAAAATGTGCCTTTTAAATCCTATGCACTTACCACATTGTTTCAATAAACACTCCCCATTCATTCCCAATAATAGGAATCATGATAGCAGTCAGACCAGATTAAGGCAGTACATTGGAATTACTATTTCTGTCAAGGATTTTTCGGTATTTTTTTCCTAAGTAAGATAAGGCAATGAATGTCCTTTTCCCTTTTCCCTTTGATATGTGATTGAGGATCAGAATTTGAATTTGGAGCAACATTACTTGCTGATATACGCTGCATCTCCTAACACATATTTCATTATTGTTTAAATTTATCTGCCTCATCCTATAGCTCAGACCCCCCAAGGGGATGTCATTGTGTGTACTCAGGACCATTTCAAATTTGCCAATCTCTGTTCTAAGAGCCTTCTGAGCCCTGCCCTTCTGTGGCATTAAGGTCACTCCTAGGCTCTGACATGTTCTCTGCTGCTCCTCCCAAACCTGACATCTGTGTACTTGGCTCCCTCAGAATCAGCCGGTCTTGTTCTCACACTCAAATGCTCTCTCACCCTCTACGTTTTAGGATCCCCAGCATGTTGATGTTCTAGGTTCCAGATATCCATCTAGCTCAGGCCTTCTTGATTCTAATTCTCCTCTGAGCTCATTCAATTCTATGTTCTATATTCTCTCCCATGCCTGATGTTCTGGCTTTCCCAGCCACAACCCATTTTGACATTTAGAGTTTGGGCTGCCATTCCACTTGCAGAATTCTATGTTTAAAACTTTCTCCCACCTACAGTTTAGCCTCTTCAAAGGCACATCCATTGCTAGACATTCTATATTCTCAGGGTCCTCCCTCCACTCATAATTTGGGGGTATTTTTACTTCTAACTTATTTGTTAAGTTTTATCTTTACTACATTATATGTATCTTAACAATACAATAATTTAAAATCCCAAATGATGTCACCTTCAGATTTTGCATACTTACCTTATTTTTTTTTCCAATAAATACTCTCCACTCATTGGCAATAGGAATGCTGATAGCAGCCTAACCATAGCAAGGCAGGGCATAAAGGACTGTTTTCAGGGCTGTTTGCTGGGGGGGTAGGAGTGAGGGGAAGGGCTGTTAAAGGCATTGTGTTATCACCTTTCCTCTTTGAATAGGTACACCAGGACCTGAATCTTATTTGAGAGTGTCACCACTGTGCTGCTAGAAATTATACTGAAATAAATGTGCATCTCATACCATAATGAATATTTTTGTTGTCTTGTAAATTTACCTGTGACCCCCAGTATCTTGGAACACTGAGAACATCAACAAAACTCCTTCCCAGAGATGACACTGTGTGTTCTCAGGCCCATTGTGGAAAGTGTCTCCTGGCTCTAATATCCCCCAGAGCCCTATCTGCTCTAACATTCTCTTCCCTCTGGCTACTCCCAGGCCTGCTATTCCATAAGCTCATATCCCACTGAGTCAGACAATTTGGGTTCTAAACTCCCGCCCCCCTTCCATATTCCAGATTGGAGGCCCATTCCAGGTCAGCCACTCAATTTAAAATTGCCTCCAAGCTGAGATGGTCTCAGTGCCCTCCCAGGTCAGATATTCTGGCTTCTATTTAAACCTCCAACATTCAGAGTCATGACTACCATTCCAGTGATGAAATTCTCTACTCTGAGCTTTATCCTGCTGCCAATATGTTCTCTTAAAAGGCCACATTCTAAAGACCCTCCCAGCCCTGACATTTTGGGTTCTAGGTCTCCTCCCTTTTTTCATAGGGGGTTTTCCCCCCTTTCATTTATTGGTTCAATTTGATAAATTTAGATACAAGTCTTAAAAATTAAATTATTTAAAATCCCAAATATTGTCCCACTTAAATCCTGTGAACTTACCTTATTTTTTTTTTTCAATAAATACTCCCCATTCATTAAGAATAATAAGAATAGCGACAGCTGTCTTACCCTTCAAGGCACTGCATAGGATTACTTTTTGGTCGGGTTTTTTTCTTTTCTTTTTTTTTTAGGGGGGGAGCCAGATTAGGCTCAGTATGTTCACGTTTCCTCTTTGTGTGGTTCACGACCTGAGTTTTAATTCAGAGCATCACTATTGTGCTGATATAAATTATATTCAAATAAATGTTGCATCTCATGCCATAAAGATACTTTATCATTTTTAAAATTCACCTGTCCCTCCTAATATCTTGACCACTGAACATCTAAAAGACAAAACCACCCAAACGTCCAAACACATCAATGATGATGTGTCCTAAGGACCAGCCCAGCTCAGACACTGTGATTTTAAGGCTTTCCTATATTCTAAAGGTCGATCCAGCACTGACATTTAATATTGTAAGGCCCCATCCTCCTATGATATTTGAGGTTTTTTTCCTTTTCATTTAGTTATTTGGTTTTATTATATTACTTATGTGTCTTAATGGTAGAATGACTGAAAATCACAAATGGTATGTACCTTTTAAACCTTTTATATCCTGTGTACTTACCTTATTTTTCAATAAATACTATTTATTCATTTACAATAATAGTAATAATCATAGCAATCTTTCCCCATTTCTGTGTGGAATTACTTTCTTTTTTTCTCCCTTTTCCTTCCTACATTTTTTGGGGGGAGCCAGAATAGGCTCTGTATATTTACCTTTCCTCTTTGAATGGTTCAGGACCTAAGTTTTCATTCAGGAAATCATCATTTTGCTAATAAATATATTGCATCTTATACCATTAATAAACTTCATTTTAAATTTTACATCTCATAACACCTTGGTCACTGAGAACATTAAAAAATACTATAATATATATACAGATATGATATTGTATCTCCTAAGGCCCTTCCCAGCTCTGCCATTTTGGGGTTGTAAGGTCATTGCTGGTTCTGACATTCTGTGTTTAAGAGCTCTCCTTCCTCTGAGATTACTTGTTCTAAGGATCAAGTACCTCTGACATTCTCTTCTCTGCAGCTACTCCCAAGCCTGCCATTCTGCGTGCTAAGGTTACAATGAATAGGACAACCTGTATTCTCAGGCCTGCCCATGTTCTGCTGTCTGTGATCCATGGTTCCCCTCACATTTTATACCCACGCTTGGGGGCCCCAAACTAGCACAGGCATTCTTGATTCGAAAGTTGCTGCAAGCTTGGATATTGTATAGATACTCCCAGGACTGACAGAGTGTTTTCCACATCCACTAAAAGTTCAGACATTCAGAGCCAAGACTGTTCTCCAAACCCTAATATTCTCTATTCCAAGTTCTCCTCTAAATCAATCTCCCTTGCAAGGAACATCCAAGCCAAGACATTCTATATATTAAGTATCCTCCCAGCCCTGACATTTGAAGTTCTAAGGCCCACATCTCTTATGACATATTAGGTTTTGAATTTATTTATATATCTCTTATTATACTGCATATGGTCTTAGCAAAAAAAAAAAACTGGTAGCACAAATGGTGTCCTTTTTAAATATGTTGCATGTCATACCTTCTAGCAGTCAATAAACACTCTTTAGCTCCTAGCAATAATAATGATATCACTAGCAGTCTTTTTTTTTTTGTTTTTTGGAGGGCAATTGGGGTTAAATGACTTGCCCAAGGTCACACGGCTAGGGTGTTTTTGTGTGTGTGTGTTAAGTGTCTGAGTCTGGATCCGAATCCAGGTCCTCCTGACTCCAGGGCCACTGCTCTATTCACTGCGCCACCTAGCTGCCCCTTTTTTTTGCCTTTTTTGGAGGGCAACTGGGGTTAAGTGACTTGCCCAAGGTCACACGGCTATTTTTTTGTGTTAAGTGTCTGAGGCCGATATCACTAGCAGTCTTACCTGATCAGGGCACTATGAGGAACCGTGTGTCTTGTCAGGAATTGTTATTATTTCTGGAGCCACATATAGGACTCAATTTTAAATTTATACCTTTAAGCTCTGTGGTCCAGAACCTGAGTTTTAATTCAGATCATCAACACTGTCTGATATAAATTATATGGAAATAAATGTGGCATGCCTTGGCCAACTGATCACTAAAAACAAAACAAAAACCAAAAAACAAAACCAAACAAATGTCAAAGATGACATCGAGGTGTAAGGTACCACCCAGCTCTGAAAATCTGCTCTGACCTCTCAGCCTCTCAGCTCTCACATTTGGATCTTTAAGGCTCCTTCTAAGTCAGATATCCAACATTCTATATGTCTCTTGCTCTGCCATTCCAGCTCTCACATTCTCTTCTCTATGGCTACTTCCAATGTTCTATGGTCCTACTGGCTCAGACCATTTGTGTTCTCAGGCTCAGCCCATCTCCCATTTTCTGTCATCCAAAGTCCCTTTGACCTCCCATGTTTCAGGCTCTAAAGCCCCATCCAGATGAGGCAGTCTGGATTCCCAATTTCCTCCAAGCTCAAATATTTTATGTATCACATACTCTCCCAGGTCTGATATTTTGACTTCAATGTCTACTACTAGTTATGACATTCAAGGTCCAGACAGACTGCCTTCCTTGTTCTGAAATTCTCTAGTCTATCTTCTTTCTCATCTCCAATAATCTTCCTTGAAAAGTACCAAGACTTCCTCTGTGCCAAGGCCCTTCCCAGTTTTGACAGTCTTTGTTCTGAGACTCATCCCATCTCTGTCATAGTATTCTAAACTCTGACATTTCCTGTTCTAAGGTCTCTCCCAGCTCTGACATTCTATGTTCTAAGGTCCCATCCTCCTATGAGTTTTGTTTTTCTCTTATTACATTGCACGTGGGACTGTTAATACAAGTGACAATATAAATGATTTCTCTTTGAAATAGACTGAACTTAATATCTTATAGTAGTCAATAAATACTCTCCATCTATTATCAATAGCAGTAATCTCAATATCAATCTTAACTGATCAAGGAATCACTTGATTTTTTTGTAATTTGTTTTTGTTTTTTTGAGTTTCGTAAAAGGAATGAGCATTTATATAGTGCCTACTATGTGCCAGGCATTGTATTAACACTTTTTACAAATATTATCTCATTTGATCCTAATAACAATTATTTGAAGTAGGTGCTATTTATTATCCCCTTTTTACAATTGAGGAAACTGAGTCAACATGAGTTTAAGTGACTTGCCAAGGATCAGAGAAATAGCTAAGTGTCTGAGGCCAAATTGGAACTCAGATCTTCCTGATTTCTTAATTTAGACCATTGCCAGTATCCTAACATAAATTATATGGAAAAGTTCCATTTCAAACCACAAATATCTATTGTCACTGGGTTTTCAATTAAACTGTCCCTCTCCATGTCTTAGTCCACTGAGTACATAAAAAAACCCATCTTCTCAGTTTTGCCATTGAGAATTCTAAGGCTCTTCTCAGCTCTGAAGATCCAGATTCTATGACCCCATCCCAGCTCTGATACTCTGTTGTTAGTTTTTAAGACATCTCCCAAGTCAGACATCGTGGGTTCTATGGTTACTCTCAGGCCTGAAATCCTGTGTGCTAAGATCCCACTGTCTGTATTCCTAAGTTCTCACCATCTGCTACTTTCTGTTCTCTAAGGCACATCCCACAGCCGATATTACAGGTTTCAGAGCCCCATTCAGCATATGTAGTTTTCATTTTCAATTTCTTGCCAGCTCAAATACCACATATACTGCCAAGGTCTCATATTCTGGAATCAGTGTTTATTCCCAATTCTGCTCAGCCAGTTGTAATACTCTGTATAACTCTCCTATAGCTACACCATTTTTCTTTCAATAACATTCCAAGGCCAAGACTAATAACTCTGATAGTTCATGATCAAAGGCAACACCCTATCCTAACATTCTAGAATTTTCTTTTCACTTATGCATTTAATTTAATTTTATTAAAGTGATTATGCCTCAGCCATACAATGATTTAAAAAGAGGGGAAAGGGAGAGGAATAATCATTAATATGGGGCCTACTACATGCCAGGCACTGTACAAGCACATTAAACATATTATCTTCTTTTTATTCTCACAACAGCCCTCTGATGTAAGTGCTGTTGTCATCAGTATTTTACAGTTGAAAAAACTGAAATTGACTAATTAGGAGGTTAATTAATTCAGTGTATGGCCAAGTGTATCAGACAGTTACCACACTCCTGATATAAATTATATGGGAACACATTTTCCATTTCAAACCACAAATATCTTTTGCTACTGAGTTTTCTATTAGACTGCCCCTCTCCATGCCTTGGGCCACTGAATACATTACAAAAACCTATTTTCTCAACAATAATGTTGAGTTCTAAGGCAACTCCCAGCTCTGAAGATCTCTGTTCTATGACACCCCACATGAGGCCCACAATATTTGAAGTACAGCCAAATCAGATTAAAATGTAAATGTGGAAAAATGTAAAAATGGAAACATTTAACAAAATAAATTACAATAAAACACAAATAACAGTACATTTTAAAACTAAGTCAATACTAAGTCAACATGCAGCCCACAGGGATCTTTATGTACAGCTTTATGGCTCCCATTAATATATGAGTTTGACACCACTGGTCTAAGGCACCACTTGCTGTAAAATTCTACGTTTTTCTTTTTCATTTCTGTATTTCTTTTTGTCTTAATGAACTTTATATGTCTCTGCAATACACTGATTTGAAAGTGGAAATATTTTATCTTTTAAATATAATGGTATTGTTTTTCCTTCATGTTCAAAGAGGACCAAAGCAACATCACTGTGTCGGGGGTCAATGCACAGTATGTCTGACTAATTCGAGCTTGGAAGGCTCTACCACAGGTCGGGCACAAATAGTTTGTATGACTATTTAAGAGGGGGATGTCTCCAAATTGGTGTAGCTTACATTTCTTTTGAGTTACCACAGTTCTGTTTTGCTTATACTCTACCATTAGCAGTATCATCATTTCAAGGAATCTAATTTTTTTTTCTAATTTTTAAGACAGATAGAACCCTATATCTTAACCTTTCCACCTTCCAGATATGGGTTGGGAACTGAGGTGTAATTCTCAGCATCACCGCTATATTAATCTAAATCATACTGAAATAACTGTCACAATTCTTATCATAAATAAACCATGTTATTGTTTTTAATTACCCCCTATGCTCCCCATGTATTGTCCATTGAGCACATAAAAATGACGTCCTTCTCAACTGTGACCCTGTGAATTTTAAGGCCCATGCCAACTCTGAAAATCAGTTTTCTAAGTCCTCTCTCAGCTTGAACATTATGTGATTTTTCAGGCCACCCCTAAAGCTGACATTCTGCATTATATGTGATCTCTTAGCTCTGCTAGCCTCTTTTTTTTTTTAAAGCAATTGGGGTTAAGTAACTTGCTCAAGGTTACACGGCCAGGTGTTTCTGGGTGGGTGCTAAATGTCTGAGTCCGGATTTGATCCCAGGTCACCCCAACTCTGGGGCCAATGCTCTTACTCTCTGTGCTACCGAGCTGCCCCAATTGCCAGCCTCTTTTTAAGTGTCCTTCCAGGTCTTCCATTCTCTTCTCCGTGGCTACTCTCAGGCTTCTTAGTCTGTGTGCTAAGGTGCCAGTGGCTCAGATCATTTTTCTTCTCTGGCTCTGTCCATCTCTCACTTTCCGTGTTCTAGCATCCTTTCTCTTTCTGATATACCAGGGTCTAGGGCTCCATCCAGATCAGGCATTCTGGATTCTAAATTTTCTCCAAGCTCAGATATCCTATGTGTTACATGTTGTCCCAGGTCTTATTATTCCGCCTTCAGTTGTCTACTCCCAGTTTTGAAATTCAAGACCCAGACTGCCTTCTTTGTTCTAAAATTCACAATCTTCTCTCCCACCTACAACATTTTCCCTTGAAAGGTACTTTCTCGCCAAGACATTCTCTATTCAAAGGATTCTAACAGTCCTGACATACTATATTCTAAGGCCATGCCCTGCTTTAAAATCGTCATTCTTTTTTTCCTTTTAATCTATTTTTATCTAATTCCACTGCTAATGCATCCTAGAAATGATAATTTAAAATCATCAATGTTGTTGCTTTTAAATATACTGTCCTTTACACCTTATTATACTCAAGAAATACTCCATATTCTTTATGAGTAGCAGTCCTAAGCATTCAGGAAACTAGATCAAATTAAATTGATGCCTATTTGTTTGTTTAATTTGATTTCATTTGTTTTGCTATGCACTTCTGCCCTTCCAACTGAAATACTCTAATACTCTAAGCTCTCCTGTCCCTCAAACTTTCTCCCTTAAATGGTACTGCCTAACCAAGACTTTCTATGTGCTTAGGACCCTAAGAGCCCTGACATTTTGTGGTCTAAGGGCCAACTCTCCAAGGATATTCCATAGATTTATCAGTTTGCATATTCTCTCTCATTGCATTGCCCATGGGTCTTAGTCAAAAAGTAACAGCACAAATGGTCTCCCTTTAAAATGTACTTCTAATACCTTATAAGTGGTCAACAGATATTGTCCATCCATTCCCACTAACAGGAATATCAATAGTAGTCTTACTTGATCACAGTACTCCAAGGAATTACTTGATTTGTCAGGGACTGTTTTTAATTTCTTGCAGCAACATAAGGCACTGAAATATAAACTTATCCTCTGGGCTCTCTGGGCCAGGATCTGAGTTTTAATTCAGACAATCACCACTCTTGTAATATGATTTATGTGGAAATAAATATAGCATTTCAGACTACAAACATCCTTTGTTACCATTGAGAGTTTCCATTGAGCCATCTCTCTCCATGTTTTGGCACCCTCAAAACATGACAAAACCCATGTTCCCAAGGATGCCATTGAGAGTTCTAAGGTGCTTTCCAACTCTGAAAATCTAGGTTCTATCATACCTCCTAGCTCTGTTGTTACATAATCCTCCCAACACAAGAAAATCAACATCCTGTTTGCTCTCTTGCTCTGTTATTCCTTATTCTAGGTGCCCTCCAAGCTCTCACATCCTCTTCTCTCTGGCTGCATTCAGGATCCATAATCTGTGTACAAAGGTCCCAATGGCTCAGAACATCTTTATTCTCTGGCACTCTCTCCCACTTTCTGTCTTCTCAAGTCACTCTTCCCTCTGATATTCTAGGATCTAAGGCCCAATTCGGATCTGGCAGTAGGGATTTTACATTTCAGCCAAACCTAGATATTCTATTTTTTACATACCCTTTCTGGTTGATATTCTGTCTTCAATGTCCACTTCTATTGTGATATTCTGCCTATACCTGTTCTGAAATTCTCCATGCTGTCTTCCTTCCCCTCTTTACTATTATCCCTAGGAAGGCACTTTCCAGCCGTGACATTCTGTGTGCTAAAGACTCTAGCAGTCTTAATATTCTATGCTTCACCCTGCTCTAAAATCTAGGCCTTTTAAAATCTTTTTATTTATTTGTTTTATTAGACCACAAATATGTTAGTAATACAATGTTTCCAAAAATCCTAATAAAAGTTATTGTTAGGCAAAATATACTGGCTAATTCATTACCAATAGCAATCTCAAGTCATCAAGGATCTGCATGGAATGAAATTGATAACCATTTGGGGGAATTTTTGTTTTTTCTGTCATGTACAAGCCCTCCAGCTCTCTTCTGCCTGGAATATTCTCCCTTGAATGGCACTTCCCAATGTGCCAAGGACCTGCATCTTCTGATATCCTATATTCCAAGGACAAATCTTCCAGTGATGTGTTCTATTCATTTATTGGTTTATTTTTCTCTTCTTGCACTGTCCATGGGTCCTAGTAATAAAGTGACAGTACAAATAATCTCCCTTTGAAATGCACTTTACTTAGTACCTTATGGCAATCAATCAATATCAATACCAATCTTACCTGATCAAGGCTCTATAATAAGTCATTTGTTTAGTTGGGAGGTTTATTTTAAAATTTCTTTAAGCCATAGAAGGCACTATATCTTAAACTTACATGTTTACTGTTGTGATGCATGGCATGAGTTTTAATTCATACAAATGCCACACTCCTGATATAAATTCAATGGAAATAAGCCTTATACTTCAAACAACAAATATTTTTCTGGGGTTTCAATGAACCTATTTCTCCCCATGCCTTGGCACCCTGACGGAAACATGTCCAACTTCTCAAGGATGATGACATGGAGAGTTCTGTTACTCCTACTGGTTCTCTGGGCCCTCTTACCTCTGTGATTTCTGTAAACTCCTTTTTACATGCACTATTCTTCAGAGGTTATTGTAGGCAATAAATGCCCACAGGCATGGTAAATAGCAGTATTAAGTAATCAAGGAAATGCAATTGAATAAAAGTGATGACTTTTTTGTTTTTCTTTTTTTATATTGTGTAGTTCTTTCAACTAATGGGTCTAATATTCTGTAATCTAATTTATTTTCTACCTGGAACATTCTCCCTTGAATAGGATCGCCTAACCAAGACATTTTCTATGTGTTCAATTAGAGGCAGCTAGGTGGCTCAGTGGACAGAGAGTGCTGGGCCTGGAGACAGGAAGACCTGAGTTCAAATCCAACCTCAGATACCTACTAGCTGGGTGACCCTGGGAAAGTCACTTAATCTTGTTTGCCTTAACCCATCGGACAAGGAAATAGAAAACCATTCCAGTATCTCTGCCAAGAAAACCCCATGGACAGTATTAGTGTATTATGGTCTATGGGGTCACAAAGTGTGGAACACAACTGAAGAACAACAAATGTAGCTTTTGAAGCTTTGTTACTAGAATTTCAATTAACCTGTCTCTCTTCATTCTTTGGTGCCCTAAGAATATGAAATAACCCATGTTCTCAAGGATGCCATGGAGGATTCTGTCTTCCTTGCTTTAATGATGGTACTCCAAGCTCTTTCCTCCTTGGAAAATTCTCCCTTGAATGGTTCTTCCCAACCAAGCCTATGTACAAAAGGTTCTCATGGCTCTGACAACATGTGTTCCAAGGACAAACCCTGCTGTGATATTCTATCTATTTTGGGGGTTAGTTTTCTCTTATTGCAGTGTTCATATATCTTAATTATAAAATGACAGTACAAAAAGACTCTCTTTGAAAAGCTTTAGACTTAAAAGCTTATGGTAGACAGTAAATACTCTCTACCCATGCCTCCAAACAGGAATGCAATAGTAATCTTATCTGATCAGGGTACTACAAAGAATTATGTGTCTTGTTGGAACCTGTTTTTATTTTATGGAGTCATATAAGGTACTAGATTATAAACTTATACCTTTGGTTCTACAGACTGGGACTTGATTTTTAATTCTGACAGTCACCACTCTCCTGATATAAATTATTTGGAAATAAATATAGCATTTCAAGCCTCAAATTTGCTTTGGTAGTAGGGTTTCAAATATCCTGTGCCTCTCTATGTCTCGATGCCCTAAAATATTTTTTAAAAAAATCTCAAGGATGCCATTGAGAGGTATAAGACCCCTTAATAACTCTAAAAATCTAGGTTCTATCACACCTCCTAGCTCTGTTCTTAGAGAACCCACCCACACCAGAAATTCCATATTCTGTGTGCTCTCTGGCTCTGACACCCCCTCACATTGTCTTCTCTATGGCTACTCTCAGGTCCCATATTCTAAGCAGTGAGGTCCCCCTGGTTCAGACTACTTTTGTTCTATGGCTCCATCCAGCTACTACTTTCTGTGTTTTAAAGTCCCTCCTATCTCTCATTCCAGGTTCTAAGACTCATCCTGATTGGGTAGTTCTGATTCAATGTATCCCATGAATGGCACCTCCTGGTCCAGACTATCTATGATTGTCCTAGTTCTGACACAGTATGTTTTAAAGGCAAACACCTCTATGAAATTCTATCCATTTCATAGGTTGTTCTTCTCTTATTGCACTGCCCATCTGTTAAGTTATGGTAGTGAATAAATACTCTCAATCACTTCCCAATTACGGGAAATTCGAGAGTAGTCTTACCTATCACCCTCCCAGCTCTTTCTTTTCCTCCTTTCTGGCTAGTCTCATGGCCCATGTTCTATATACTTAAGCCCACTGGTTCATATAATTTTTCATTCTCTGGCTCCTAATTTTGATAGTCCAGGTTTAGATCTCATCTATATCTTTAACTCTACCCTCTAAATTTTGCCCAGCTCTTTCAATTAACCCATCTCTCTCTACTCCTTAGCCCCCTAAGAACATAAAAACCCATCTTCTCAAGGATGACATTGAGATTTCTATGGCCCATGTAGGCTCTGAAAATAATCTAAGTCTTTCTCACCTCTCTAATCTCAGACATTCAGCGGTCAATGTACTCTCTTTTAAAGGAACTGTACTTCAAAAGTTATTGTGGGCAATGAATACTTCCCAGACATTACCCACAGCAGTAGTGAGTAGTCAAATATCTGCACAGAATAAAATTGATGATCATCTTTTAATGTTTGTGTCTTTTATAATGTGGAGTTCTCCATTGTAAACTTAAATATTTGGTTCTGTGGTCTGAGACTTCAGTTTTAATTCAGACAGTCATCACTCTCATAATATACATATATATATATATATGGAATTAAATCTACCATTTCAAGCCACAACTGTCCTTCATTACTAGGGTATCATTTAACCTGTCTCTCTCCATGCCTTTGCATCCTGAGAATTAAAAAAAAAAACAAATCATGTTATTAAGGATGAAAATAAGAGTTCTTTTTTATCTTTTAAGTAATTTTGTTGGTATATTTTGTTCTTATACCACCTAACTTTCCTCCTGTAGCCTTCCCCATTCCTTTAATAATTGTTTAATGATTAAATCCAATGATCTTTTTTTCTTTCCATATCTTCCATGGTCTAAATCTCGAAAATGAGAGTTCTAAGACCCTTTCAGCTCTGAAAATTTGGTTCTATCACACCTCCTAACTCCGTTCTACAGAATTCTCCCACACCAGAAATTCCATATTTTATGTATTCTCCTCCTCCAATATCCCTTGTTCTAGGTGCCCTCCCATTCTATTCTCTATGGCTATTCTCAGGTCCCAAAGTCTATGTAGTAAAAGCCCCCTGGCTCTGTTTATTTTAAAAGAGAACCCTCTTATCATATCCTATCCATTTATCAGTTTTTTTTTCTTATTGCACTGTCTATAGGTCTTATTAGTAAAGTGAAAGTATAAATGGTCCCTCTTAGACATGCCTAAACCTTATGTTAGTGAGTAAATACTAGTGATTAATTCTCAGTGCCAGGAATATCAATAGAATTCTAACCTGATCATTATACTTCCAGGAATTATTTGTCTTAGGAGATGGTTTTTATTTCTTGGAGGCATATAAAATACTAGATTATAAACTTATGCATTTGGCTGTGTGGTTTGAGACTTGAGTTTTAATTCAGACAATTACCATTCTTTGATATAAATTATAAGGTAATAAAGGTAACATTCCAAGCCGTAAATATTATTTGTTCCTAGGGTTTCAATTAACCTGTCTCTCTCCATGTTTTGTTGCCCTGAAAACATTTTTTAAAAAAAAATCCATCTTCTAAAGGATGCCATTTATTGTTCTAAGATACCTTCCAGTCCTGAAAATATCAATTCTATCTATATAGGCAGCTGGGTGGCGCTACAGTGGATAGGGTGCCAAGCCAGGAGCCTGGAAGACCGATCTTCCTGAGTTCAAATCTGGCCTCAGACAAATACTAGCTATCTGACCCTGGGCAAGTCACTTAACCCTGCTTGCTTCAGTTTCCTTATCTGTAAAATGAACTGGAGAAGAAAATGGCAAACCATTCCAATATCTCTACCAAGAAAACACCAAATGGAGTCTCAAAGAGTCAGACACAACAGAAACAACTGAACAACAAATATTCTATCACGTTATCTCTGTCGTTTTGGCATTCTCCCACACCAGAAATTCTACTTTCTGTGTGCTCCTTTGCTCTAGAATGTCTTGTTCTAGGTACCCTCCCAGCTCTCACATTTTCTCCTCTCTGGCTATTATTCTCAAGGCTGATGTTCAATGTACGTATGACCAATGCATCAGGTGATTTTTTTGTCCTCTGGCTTTGCCCATCTCCTAATTTTCATCTTCCAAAGTCACTCCTATCTCTGATGTTCCAGGTTAGGCTCCTCTAGATTCAGTAGTCCACACTCTAAATTTTATCCAACTCTATTTGGAGTTTCAATTAACTTGTCTCTATTGGCCAGCTCAGAATAAATAAATAAATAAACAAATAATAAATAAATAAATACCCAACTTCTTAAGGATGACAATGAGATTTCTGTGACCTATAATGGCTCTGAAAATCAATATTCTATTGCCCCTCTTACCTCTGTAAGACCCCTTCTACATCATACAGTTAGCATACTATGTATATACCCTTCTAAATACAATGTACTTCAGTAGTTATTAGAGGCACTTACTCCCTAGAGACTACCAGTAGCTTTCAGAAGTAATTGAGGATCTGTGAGGATCAGATTACCAATTTTGTTTTCTATTTTGATATGATGCAGTTCTGTCCTCCTAGCTATAATAGTGTGTATTCTAATCTCTCTTCTACCTGAAATATTCTGCC
This sequence comes from Petaurus breviceps papuanus, assembly GCF_028583685.1. Classification (NCBI taxonomy): domain Eukaryota; kingdom Metazoa; phylum Chordata; class Mammalia; order Diprotodontia; family Petauridae; genus Petaurus; species Petaurus breviceps. Next base: position 100,542 of record NW_027187089.1, on the reverse strand, counting down.
TTGAATGGCACCTCTCAGTATCCAGCTTTTCTATGTGCTAAGGAACCTCATAGTCCTGACACTCCCTGTTCTAAGGGCAAACCATCCTATGATATTTTAACCATTTATTGACTCAGTTTTCTCTTACTGCACTGACCATGGGAATTAATCATAAAGTGACAGCACAAATAGTCTCACTTTGAAATACCTTATGCATTGATGCTTTATAAGGAATATTGTTGTATTGGTATATTATTTGTATTCCTTAGCAACATATAAGACTCTTGATGATAAATTTATACATTTGTCTGTGTGGTATGGCACTTAAGTTTTAATGTAGAAAATTCTCTCTCTCTCTCTCTCTCCATATATATAATGGTGTGGAAATAAAGCTAGCATTTCAAGCCAGAAATATCATTTCTAACACGGATTTCAATTAACCTGTTTCTATGCCTTTTCAACTCAAGAACATAAAATAACCCATGTTTTCAAGGATGCCATTGAGAATTCTAAGGCCCCTTTCTAGCTCTGAAAATCTAGGTTCTTTATCACCTCCTGTCTTTGTTCTTTCTGAACAGTTCCAAATCAGAAATTCGGTATTCTATGTGTTTTCCTGCTCTGATATCCCTAGTTCTACATTCCTTCCAAATTCTGACATTCTTTTCTCTATGGCTACTCTCAGAATGCATACTCTACATACTAAGGTCAACTGGCTCACATTACTTTTGTTCTATGGCTATGTCCTTCTCCAACTTTCTGTCTTTGAAATTCCCTCCTACCTTTCATATTCCAGGTTCTAAGGCTCGTCCAGATCTGGCAGTCTAGATTCTAAATATCATTCAATGTGCTGCTTTTTAAAGGATTCTTTTGAAACTTTCTTCAAAAGTTATTGTAGGTAATACATACTCCTTGATAAATAATATCAGTCTTAAGTGACCAAGGACCTGAAAGGAAGCAATCTGATGACCAGTGGTAGGGAAGGGGAGGCTTTTTTATTTTTCTATTGTGCAGTTCTGTCCTGCCAACTCTAACAGTCTTTACTCTAAGCTCTTGTACCTAGAGAATTCTCCCTTGAATGACAACCCAGTAAAGCTTTTCTATGTGGTAAGAACCCTCACAGCTCAGACACTATATGTTCTAAAGGCAGAACCTCCAACGATAGTCTGTCCATTCATCAGTTTCTTTTTCTCTTATTGCACTGCCCACTGGTCTTCATTATAAAGTGACAGTACAAATGGTCTCTCTTTGAAGTATCTTGTACTTAAAACTGGATGTTAGTAAGTGAATAACAGGAATATCAATAGAAGTCTAACCTGATCAGTATTGGACAGGATCAGTATGAGCAATCACTTGCGTCAGTGGATTGTTTTTACTTCTTAGAGTCAAATAAGGCTCTCAATGACAAATTTATATTTTTGGTTGTGTGGTCTGGTACCCGAATTTTAATTCAGACAATCACACTCTCCTAATATATATTGTATAGAAATGATGACAGCATTTCAAGCCACAAAAATAATTTCTTACTAGGGCTTCAATTTACTTGTCTCTCTCCATGTCTTGTCTATGTTTAAACAGAAAATGACTCCTTTACCCAAGGATGACATGGAGTGTTCTATGGTCCACAATGCCTCTGAAAATTTAAAGTTCTATGCCTCCTCTTCCCTCTGAGATCAGACACTCAGCATTCTAGGTGCTGCACTTTAAATGCACTATACTTCAAAAGATATTATGGGCAATAAAGAGTCCCTAGTCATTACCAATAGCAGTATTGAATAATCAAGGATCAGCAAGGAATCAAATCAATAATCATTTTGTTGTTGTTGTTATTTTTAATATTGTGCAGTTCTACCATCAGAGTTCTAATATGCTGTACTATAAGCTCTCTTATATTTGGAAATTTTTCTAACGGATGGCATCTCCCAACCAAGCCTTTCTATGTGCTAAGGAATCTTATAGCTTTGACACATTAAATTCTAAATATACATGCACCTCTGATATTCTATCCATTTGTTTTTCTTACTGCCCATAGAAGTCTTAGTCATAAAATCACAGTAGAAATGACTTCTCTTTGAAATGGCTTGTACTTAAAACACCATGATAGTGAGTAAATAACTGGATATTTTCTGAATAACAGGAATATCAATAGAAGTCTCACCTAATGAGCATTACACTACAAGGAATCACTTGTCTTGGGGGGATTATTTTTATTTCTCCGAGCCATATAAGGTATTTTATTATTAACTTAAAACTCTGGCTGTGTGAATGGGGACCTGAATTTTAATTCAGATAATCACCACTCTCCTGATATAAATTATATGGAAAACATGGTCACATTTCAAGCCACAAATATTCTTTGATTCTAGGATTTCAATTAACCTGTGTCTTTACATGCCTTGGTGTCCTGAGAACATAAACCAAATCCATCTTCTGAAGGATGCCACTGGGCGTTCTAAATGCAACTTCCAGGTCAGGAAATATAGGTTCTATAATACCTCATAGCTCTGGAACGCTCTCACACCAGAAATTTCACATGCTCTCCTCCTCTGATATCCCTTGTTCTTGGTATTTTCTAAGGTCTCACATTTTCTCCTCTCTGGCTATTCTCATAGCCCATGTTCTGTAAACTTATGCCCCCTGGCTCCAACTATCTTTTACTCCTTGGTTCTGTCCATATCCCAACTTTTTCCTTCCAAAGTCTCTCCAAATATCTGACATTCCAGATCCAAGTCAGCTCTCTAAATTCTGTCTGGTTCTAATTGGAGTTTTATTTAACTTTTGCTTCTCCTTGGCTCCCAATATTTTCTTTGACATTCTACATTCTAAGGGCAAACCCTCCCATGATATTCTATTTGTTTATCTTTTACAATTTTTTTCTCTTACTGTACTGCCCATGGGGTTTAATCATAAAGTGATAGCACAAATAATCTTTCTTTGAACTGCACTTAATCCTTATGGTAGTGAATACTCTCCATCTATTCCCAATAACAGGAATATGAACACTAGTATTATCTGATCAGGGCACTACAAGGTATGACTAGTTTTGTTAGGGGATTGCTTTTAGTTCTTAGAGCCACATAAGGAACTAGCTTGTAAACAACCTGAGTTTTAATGCAGGCAGTCACTATTCTTCTGATATAACTTATATGGAAATTAAGATGGCATATCAAGTTACAAATATTTTCTTTAGTAGGGTTTCAATTAACCATGCCTCTGACAACATAGTGAAACCCAGGTTCTCAAGGATATTACTGAGTATACTAAGGTCCCTTCAAGTTCTGAAAATCAAGGTTAGGTCTGTTCTTTCAGAACAGTTCCAAACCAGATATCCAACATTCTATGGGCTCTCATATCCCTTGTTCTAGGAGCCCTCTCACTTCTCACATTCTTTTTTCTATGGCTTCTCTCAGGTCCCATAGTCTACCATACTAAGGTCCCACTGGCTTAGAATATTTTTGTTCTATGGCCCAACTGCATTCCTTTCTTTTCTTTTCTTTTCTTTCTTTGCTTTTTGGAGGGGGGAGGGCAGGGTAATTATGATGTGTCTGAGGCCGGATTTGAACTCAGGTCTTCTTGACTCTAGGGCCAGTGCTCTATTTACTGCACCACCTAGCCACCCCTCCCAATTTCATTCTAAAAGATTACCTCCTACCTCTCACATTCCAGGTTCTAGAGCTCATAGCAATCAGACAGTCTGGATTCTAAATTTCTTCCATGCTCTTACTGGAGTTTATTCATTCTCCCTCTATTCTTTGGCCTACTGGGAACATAAAAATACTCATCTTCTCAAGGCTAACATTGAGATTTATAAGGCCCACGCTGGTTGTGAAAATCTAAGTTGTAAGAGATTTTTCTTTCCTCTGTAATTTCATAATTCCTGGAACCTCACACATTTAGCATTCCATGTATGACCTTTTAAATGCAATCTTTTTCAAAATGTATTACATGTAATAAATGCTCCCTAGTCAATACCAACAGCAATCTTAATCAAGGAAATTAATCAATTTGATGACCATATTTTTGCTTATATTTATATGGTGCTTTTCTGTCCTCTCTTTAAAATACCTTGTATTTAAAACTTTACATTAATGAGTCAATACACTTGATGCATTCCAAATAACAGGAATATCAATAAAAGTCCAACCTTTTCAGGGTTGGACAGCATCAGGACACGAAATAAACTGTAATGTCAGGGCATTGTTTTTACTTCTTAGAGACATATATAAAGCTGTTGATGATAAATTTATATAATGAATGTGTTGTCTGGTACCTGAATTACAATTCAGACATTCACCACTCTCTGGATATATATTATACAGAAATAATGGCAGCATTTCAAGCCACAAATAAAATTTCTTACTAGAGTTTCAATTAACCTGTCTCTCTCCAGCCCTTGTTGACTTGAGAGCAGAAAAATAAAAAAAATAAATAACTCATTTTCTTGAAGATGCCATTGAATGTTCTAAGGCTCCTTCTAGCTTTGAAGAATCTAGGTTCTATAACAGCTCTTAGTTCTGTTGTTTCAGAATAGTTCCAAGCCAGAAATTCAACACTCTATGGGCTCTCCTGCTCTGATATCCCTTGTTCTACTTGACGTCCCAGGTCTCATATTCTCTTCTCTATTGTTACTCTAAGGTCCCCTAGTCTACAAACATAGTCTCATTAGCTCAGGCTATTTTTGTTCTATGGATTTGTCCTCCCTTTTTCTGTGCAATTTCCTCCTAGTTCTTTTATTCCAGGTTCTACAGAACCTCTATCTAGATCCTACAGGCTAGATTCTAAATTTCTTCCATGATCTTAATGGAGTTTCAATTAGTTTATTCCTTGCTCCACTGAAAACATTAAAAAAAAAACCAACCCATCTTCTCAAGGATGATATTGAGATTTCCATGGCCTATGTTGACTCTCAAAATCTAAGTTCAATTGCCCCTCTACCTCTCTAATTTAAGACCCGTCTTATATAAGCCTTCCAAAGTTATATGTGCTAACTTTTAAATGTACTGCCATTCAGAAATTATGGTAGGCAACAAATATTCCCTAGTCAATACCAATAGCAGTCTTAAGTGATCAAGTAACTAAAAGCAATCAAACTGATGACCATATTTTCCCTATATTTATATGATACAGTTCTTCCCTCCTAGCTCTAATGGTCTCTACTCAAAGCTCTCTTCTCCCTGGAAAATTCTGCCATATATGGCACATGCCAGTTATGACTTTCTATGTGTTAAGGGCCCTCAGAGTTCTAATACATTTTTTCTAAGGGGTGACTCTCCTATTCATTTATTCTATCCATTTATTAGTTTATTTTTCTCTTAATTCATTGCCCATAGGTTTTAATAGCAAAATCACAGCTCAAACAATCTCTTTGAAATTCCTTGTACTTAATATTATATGATAGTTGAGTCAATAGTCTTACTCTCCCCTCCATTCTCAATAAGGGGAATATCAAAAACAGTGTTACCTGATCAGGGCACTGCAAAGAATTATGTGTCTTGTTGGGGTACTGTTTTTATTACTTGGAGCCATATAAGGTCCTCAGTGAGAAAGTATATCTTTGGCTCTTTTGTCCAAGATCTTTTTTAATTCAGACAATTACCACTTTCCTGATATAAATTTTATGGAAATAAAAGGAGAAGTTCAAGACAGGAATATCCTTTGTTATTAGAGTTCCATTTAGCCAGTTTACCTCCCTGTCCTGGTGCCCTGAAAACATAAAATAGCCCATCTTCTCAAGGATGTCATGGAGAGTTCTATGGCCCACGATATCTCTGAAGATCCAAGTTCTATTGCTCCTTTTATGTTTCTAATCTCAGACGCTTCTAAGATCAGACATTGAGCATTGTATGGGCTCCCTTTTAAATATACTGTTATTTAAAAGTTACTGTGGGCGATAAATACTCCTAGTCATTATTAATAGTAGTCTTTAGTAATTGAGGGTCTGCAAAGAATCAAATTAATGACCTTTTTATTTTAGTTTTTTAATAATGTATAGCTCTACACCACCACCTCCTCAATATTCTGTACTCAAAGCTCTCTTCACCCAGGAAAATTCTCCTATGAATTGTGCCTCCCAATCAAGCCTTTTTATGTGCTAAGGACTGCCATGGCTCTGATATGTTATCTTCTAAGAGCAGACCCTCTTATGGTTATTTTTTTTAATTTTGTGCTTTGTTCAGTTTTCACATTTTGCACCCGTAAGTCTTACTTATAAAGTGACAGCACAATTGATCTTTCTTTGATCTGATTTCTACTTAAAAGATTATGGTAGGGAGTAAATGCTCTCTGTCCATTCCTAATTAAAAGAATATCAATAGTAATCTTACCTGATCAGGGCTCTATAAGGAATTACCTTTTGGAGGGGATTGTTTTTACTTGTTCAAGCCATATAAGATACTTGATTACAAACTTATACCTTTGGCTGGTGGTTTGGATCCTGTGTTTTAAGTCAGATAATCACCTCTCTCCTGATATAAATTCTATATATAGTTAAAAAGGTAGCATTTTGAGCCACCACTATCCTTTGTTACTATGGTTTAATTATCCTGTCTCTCTTCATGCCTTGATGGTCTGAGAACATAAAGAAAACCATGTTCTCAAGAATGCCATTGGGATTTCTACCCATTCCAGCTCTGAAAATCTAGGTTCTATAATACCTTCTACCTCTATGTTATTTCAGAACATTTCCAAACTAGAATTTCACCATTCTTTCCTACTTTCCTACTCTGATATCCCTTGTCCTGGATGGCCACCCAGATGTCACATTCTCTTCCTTATGGCTGCTCTCAAGTGTCACCAAGTACAAAGCTCTCACTGGCTCATACTATTGTTTTTTAGTCTCTAAGTCTTTCTTCCACTTTCTGTCTTGAAAACTCTTTCCTATGTCTTATATTCCAAGTTCTAGGACTCATCCAGATCAGATGGTCTAGATTTAATATTACTTTAAGGACCTTAACTGATTTCTGTTCATCTGTCTTTTGCGATTTCTTGGCTACCCACTAACATAAAACCCTTATCTTCTCAACAGAAATTTAAGCTCTAGCGTCCCTCTGACCTCTCTAACTTGATAGCACCATTACATCAGATAGCATTCTGTGGGCTCCCTTAAAGGAGTATTCTTCAAATGTTATTGGAGGCTAAAGACTTCCTCTGTGCTAAGAATTCTCATAGGTCTAACACTACAAACATCTATGATATTCTATCCATTTATTGGTTTTTTTTTCTTTCTACACTACCATGCATCTTAGTCATAAAGTGACAGGACAAGTGATCTTTCCATGAAATGTCTTGTATTTAAATTTTATGGTAGTGAGTAAATATTATGGATAAATTCAGAATAAGAGGAAAAATAAATGAAGTCCAATATGATCAGGGAACTACAAGGATCACTTGTCTTGTTGAGGGATTGTTTTTACTTCATGGAGACCAGAAGGCCCTCAATAACAAACTTAACTGTCTGGCTATGAGGTCTGACATCTGAGTTTTAACTCAGTCACTACTCCCCATATATATATATATATATATATATATATATATATATATATATATATATTACATATATTACATGTATATATGTATGTATATATAATAATGTTGGAATAATGGTAGCATTTCAAACAACAAATACCATTTCTTACTAGAGTTTCAATTAACCGGATTCTCTCCATGTATTGTCAACTTGAGAAAATAAAAAAAGTTGTAAAGAATGCCATTGAATATTCCAAGGCTCCTTCTAGTTCTGAAAATCTCATTTCTATTGAACCTCCTAGCTCTGTTCTTTCAGAACAGTTTAAAAAAAGAAATTCAATACCCTACAGGCTCTCCTGCTCTGGTATCAGCCTGCGTTTTAGGAGTCTTCCCAGAACTCACATTCACTTCTCTAAGGCTACTCTCAGGTCCAAGAGTCTATGAACTAAGTCCCACTGGCTGAGACTATTTTGTTCTATGGCTCTGTCCTTCTAACCTTCTTTTTGGTGAAATAAAGAGATTTTTTAATTCTGGGAGTCATATAAGGACCAAGATGTTAAACTTACACCTTTCACTCTGTGATCTATTACCTGAATTTTCAGACAATCACCACTCTCCTTATAGAAATCATATGGAAATAAGGGGAGAATTTCAGATAAAAAAACATCCATTGTTATGAGAGTTTCATATAATCTGTCTCTCTCTCTCTGTGCCCTGAAAAGATAACTCTTCTTGTCAAGGATGAAACAGAAAGTTCTCTGCCTCATACTGCCCCTGAAAATCTAAGGAGTATCATCCCTATTATCTCTCTAATTCCCTCTAAGATTGGACATTCAGCATTCTATGTGCTCCCTCTGAAGTCTACTGTTCTTCAAAAGCTATTAGAGGCAATAAATACCCATAGTCATTGCCTGTAATTAGCAATAAGAAGTAATCAAGGGTCAGCAAGAAATCAAATTGATGACCTTTTTTTGTTTTCTTTTTTATTATTTTGCATTTATTTCTTCCCAGCTCTAATAGTCTGTACTCTAAACTCTTAGAAGTTAGAATAGTCTCCCTTGAATGGCACTACCAAGTCAAGATTTTCTATGTGCTAAGGATCCTCCTAATTCTGATACTAACTGTTCTTCTATTATATTATATCCATTTAGTGGTTTATTTTTTTCTTACTTGCACTGCCCATAGGTCTTAGTTCTAATGGGACAGTACAAATGGTCTCTTTTTGAAATGCTTTACACTTAGTACTTTATAGTAGGTGGTGAGTCAATATTCGCCAACCATTCCCAATTACAGGAATATCAATAGCAGTCTTAACCAATCAGGACACCAAAAGGAATCATGTGTTTTGTTGGCAAATTGCTACCTGGACCCGTATAAAATTTTAATGACACACTTATACCTTTGGCTATGTGATCTGGGATCTGAGTTTTAGTTCATACAATAACCACTCTCTTGATATAAATTTATATGGAAATAGAGGTAATATTTCCAGCTACAAATATCTTTTGTTAGTAAGGTTTCATGTAACCTTTCTTAATGCTCAAGTGCCCTGAGAATACAAAGTCATAACTAAGAAACATATACCTCTGTCCCATCTTCTCAAGGATGACAGATGGCTTGACAGCCCATATTGCCTATGAGAAATCAAATTTCTATTGCCCTGCCCCTTCCCTCTCTAATTTCAGACCTTTTCAAGATCAGATAGTCAGCCTTCTAGGTGTTCCCTTTGAAATGTTGTGGGTGATAAATGCTCTCTAGTGACCAAAAGAAGCAATCAAGGATCTGCAAAAATAAAACTTATGACCAAAATTTTTCTTTTTTATATCATGCAGTTCTGCCCTCTCAGCTCTAATATTCTATACTTGAAGTTCTCTTCTATCTAGAAAACTCTCCTGTCAATTGAACCTTTCACCCAAGCTCTTCTATGTGCTAAGGATCCTCCTGGGTCTGACACATTCTTTTCTAAGGGATGATAATATTCTAACCATTTATTTGTTTGTTAATTTTTCTCTTGTTGTACTGCCCGTAGCTCTTAGTCTTAAAGCAACAGCCCAAATAGGCACTCTTTGAAATGCTTTATATACTTATAAACTTATGGTAGAAATTAAATAATCTGGATCCATTCCAAAAAGAGGCATATCATTAGAAATCTAACTTGACTGGGCATGCAATTAAAAAAAAACCTAGAAAAAAGAACAACTTAAAAATCCTTGATTAAACATCAAATTGGAAATCCTGAAAAATCAAAGCAGAGATTAATAAATTTGAATGTAAGAAAAACATTGAGATAATAAAACTATGAGTTGGTTTTAGGAAAAAAAATACTAAAATAGATAAACTATTTGCTAATTTGATTAAAAACAAGAAGGAAGAAAACTAAATTACCAGTATCAAAAATGAAAAAGACTACCAATGAAAAGGAAATTAAAGCAATTATTAGGAGATATTTTGCCCAATTACATGACAATAAATCTAACAATCTAAGTGAAATGTATGAATGTTTACCAAAATATAAATTGCTCAGAGTAAAAGAAGAGAAAATAGAATACTTAATACTTAATGCTCTCTCTTAAAAAAAGAAATTGAACAAGCCATCAATGATCTCCCTAAGAAAAATCTCTAGAACCAGATGGATTCACAAGTGAATACTATGAAACATTTAAAGAGAACTTAATTCCAATACTATATAAATAAACTATTTGGAAAAACAAGCAAAGGAGTCCTAGTACATTCTTTTTATGATACAAATATGGGCTGATACCTAGACCAGGAAGAGTAAAAACAGAGAAAGAAAACCATAGACAAATTTCCCTAATACTGATGCCAAATTTTTAAATAAGATACTCACAAGGAGACTATAGCAATATGTCATAAAGATCATACATTAGGGTGGGATTTATACCAGGAATGCAGGGCTGGTTCAAGATTAGGAAAACTATCGCATAATTGACCATAACAATAACAAAACCAACAAAATTATATAATTACCTCAACAGAAGCAAAGAAAGCTTTTGACAAAATACAATACTCATTCCTATTAAAACACTAGAAAGCATAGGAATAAATGGACTTTTCCTTAAAATGACGAGTACTATCTATCTAAAACCATCAGCAAGCATTATCTATAATGGAGATCAGCTAGAAACCTTCCCAATAAGATCATGGGTGAAGCAAGGATACCCATTATCAGCACTATTACTCAATATTGTCCTAGAAATGCTAGTTATAGCAATAAGACAAGAAAAAAATCAAAAGAATTAGAATAGGCAATGAGGAAACAAAACTATCACTCTTTGTAAATGATATATATATGATAGTATACTTAGAGAACCCTAAAGAATCAACTGAAAAACTTGTTGAAAGGATTAACAACTTCAGCAAAGTTGCAAGATTTAATACAATCCATAAATTATTAGCAATTATATATTATCTATAAAACCAACAAAGTCTAGCAGGAAGAGATAGAAAGAGAAATTCTATTATTTAAAATACTAGAGACAGTAGAAAATACTTGGGAATATACCTGCAAAGACAAACCCAGGAATTATATGAACACAATTATAAAACACTTTCCACACAAATAAAGTCAGACATACACAACTGGAAAAGTATTAATTGCTCATGAGTAAGCCAAGCCAATATAATAAAAAATGATAATCCTACCTAAACTAATTTACTTATCCAGTGCTATACCAATCAAACTACCAACAATTATTTTATAGGGCTAGAAAAAAATTCATAACAAAATTCATCTGGAAAAACAAAAGGTCAAAAATATGAAGGGAATCAATAAAAAAAATGAAGGAAGGTGGCCTAGTACGTTAGATCTCAAACTGTATTGCAAAGTAGTAATCATCAAAACAATCTTGACACTAGTTAAGAAATAAGAGTAGTGGCTCATTGGAATAGATTAGGTACCAATACACAGTAGTAAATTACCATAGTAATCTAGTGTTTGATAAAATCAAAGATCCCAGCTTCTGGTACAAGAATTCACTATTTAATTAAAATTTCTGGGAAAACTGTAAAGAAGTTTGGCAGAAACTTCACAGACTCTATGTTGAGATAAGGTCAAAATGGGTATGTGACTTAGACATAAAGTGTGATATAATAAGCAAATTAGAGGATCATGGAAAATTATACCTGTCAGATCTATAAATAAGGAAAAAATTTATGACCAAACAAGAAATAGAAAACTTCATGGGATGAAAAGCAGATAATTTTGCTTACATTAAATTAAAAAGGTTTTATATAAACAAAACCAATGCAGAAAAGATTAGAAGTGAAGCAGAAACTGGGAAAAAAATTTCTCAGCAAGTTTCTCTGATAACGGTTTCATTTCTCAAATGTACTGAGAACTCAGTCGAATTTATAAGAATATACGTCATTCTCCAATAGATAAATGGTCAAAGGAAATGATTAGGCAGTTTTCAGAAGAAGAAATTAAAGCTTTCTATATAGTCATGTAAAAATATTCTAAATCACTATTGATTAGAGAAATGCAAAACAAAACAACTCTGAGGCACCACCTCATACCTATCAGATGGGCTAATATGACAGAAAAGGAAAACGACAAATATTGGAGTGGGATATGGAAAAATTGGGACATTGATGCATTGTTAGTGGAGTTGTGAACTAGTCCAACCATTCATTCTGGAGAGCAATTTGGAACTATGACCAAAGGACTATAAAACTATGCATACCCTTGGACCCAGCAATATGACTACTAGGTCTGTATTCAAAAGAGATCAAAGAAAAAGGAAAAGCTCTTTCTGTGGCAAGGAATTGGAAATTGAGAAGATGCCCATCAACCAGGGAATGTCTGAACAAATTGTGGTAGGATTGGGATGGAATACTACTGTGTTATAAGAAATGACAAGCAGGATGATTTCTGAAAAACCTGCAAAGATTTAGATGAACTGATGCAAAGTGAAGTGAGAAGAGCTAGAACATCATACACAGTAACAGCAACATTGTATGACAATCAACTGTGAATGATTTAGCAATCCTGAGCCTTACAATGACCCAACACAATTCCAAAGGATATATGATGAAAAATGTTATCTACTTCCAGAGAAAGAACTGATGGAATGAAGACTGAAGCACATTTAAAAAAAAAGTCTCTCTTTTTCTTTGTATTTATTTTTTGTCTGCATTTTCTTTTGCAACATGGCTAATATGGAAATATGTTTTGCATGACTTTACATGTATAATCTACATCAAATTGCTTGCCTTCTCAAGGAGGGTGGAAGGAAGGATAGAATTTGGAACTCAAAATTTTAAGAGAGAAATGTTAAAAAAATTAAATATAGTTAATAAAAATTAAATTAAATTAAAAGAAATCCAACATGTTCAAGACACTACAAGGAAGCACTTTTCTTTGAGGAATTTTTTAATTTCTTAGAGACAAATAAGGTACTCTATTATAAACATATACCTTTAGCTGTGTAATTTGGAACCTGAGTTTTAATTCAGACAATCTCCACTCTCCTGATATAAATATGGAAATAATCGCAGCATCTCACATTTTCTATCCTTAAAAGTACTTCTTCCCTCTCATATTCCAGGTTCTAGGGCTCATCCAGATCCCATAATCTGGATTCTAAATTTCATCCAAGATCTCATGGAATGTCTATTAACTTGTCTTGTTTCTCTCTCCTTTGGACAGCTGAGAATAAAACAAAACAAATAAAAACCAACCAACCAAAAAAAAAAAACAACCTCATGTTCCCAAGGAAGACATTGAGAGTTCTATGGCCCATACTACCTCTGAAAATGCAAGTTTTCTTGCTCCTTTTACTTCTCTCATTTCATTCAGACTCCACCAATATCACATACTCAGCATTTGATGTGGTACCACTTAAAGGCATTGTACTACAAATTTTATTGTAGGTTATAAGCAATTACTAGTCAATACTAATCATAGTACTGAGTAATTAAGGAGCTGCATAGGAAGAAATCAGTAACCATCATTATGAGTTTTTTTTAATATGATGCAGTTCTACCCTCCCAAGCTTTAATAGTCTGTACTCTAAGCTCTTTCTCCCTGGAAAAGTCCCCCATAAATGACCCTTATCATCAGGATCCTCAGAGCTTTGACACATTCTCTTCTAAGGGCAAACATTCCTATGATATTCTGTTGATGCATTGGTTTGTTTATTTTTAGCTCCATGCACTGCCCTTAGGTCTTAGTAGTAAAGTGACAAGACAAATGGTCTCTCTCTGAAATATCTTGTACTTAAAATGTTATGGTCATGAGTAAATACTTTCTATTCATTCCCAATAAGAGGAATATCAATAGAAGTCTAACCTGATCAGTTAGGATATACTTGTCTTGGGGGATTGTTTATACTTTTGTAATGGAAATGTAAATTTTAAAGATCTTCCCTGCCCCTAGGCTAATGTGCACCTGAAGCCTGGGGTGGGAGGCTTGTTTTTCAGTAGATACTTCTTGATTGGCCAGTGAGTCAACAAGGTTGTTACATTCTCTGAGCCAGGAGAAGGCTATATAAGCCCTGATGTGTAGCTTTGTTTTTGGGACTCACTTTGAGAAGTGTTCTGTGATTTGATCTGAATTCTGGGAAGCCGTTGTTGAGAGTCCCCCGGCTTTGAAAAACCCAGAATGTGGAAACCCAGATGTTGACTGGGTATGGATGTAATGGTTGGACAGTTTGGAAATCTGTCTACTTGATGTTTCTGTCTTGATAATTATGCCTGTATACTTTGAGGTTCAGGGTGCTGACCTTTTCTCCTGAACAAGGTAAACGATATATGTCTGACTGATTAAAGTAAGCTTGTTAACCCATTTTGAGTTGCTTTCCTTTGACAAAGCAGATCCAAGAACCTGTGGTAGCTGCAAACCCTGAGGACGCTTGGGGTGCTTGCCGATACAACTTTATAGACACCAATAAGATATTCAATTATAATTATGTTATAATTATATTATATTTATATAATTATGTTATAATTATATTTATATAATTATATTATAATTCTGTGGTTCAGGAGCTAAATTTTCATTTAGATAATCACTACTCTTCTGATATAAATTATATGGAAATAAAGGCAGCATTTCAAGCCACCAATATAATTTTTATGAGGGTTTCAACTATTCTGTCTCTCTCCATGTCTTATCGACTTAAGAATATAAAATAACCCATATTCTCAAGGATGTCACTGAGAATTCTAAGGACCTTTCCAACTCTGAAAATCTAGCTTTTATAACACTTAGTTCTATTCCAAACCAGAAAGCCAACATTCAATGTCTCCTAGTGCTCTGATATCCCCCATTCTAGGTGTACTCCCAGATCTAACATTCCCTTCTCTATGGCTTCTTTCAGATCCCATAGTTTATGTACTAAGGTCCCACAAGCTCAAACAAATCTTGTTTTATGGCTCTATTCTTCTCCCACTTTCTTTCTTTGAAACTTTCTCCCACTCTCCTAGTCTAGGTTCTAAGGCTCACGCATAACCTGTAGCCTAGGTACTAAATCTGGTCTTAATTGAGTTTCAATTAATGTCTCACTATATTCCTTGACCCCCTGGAAAAATAAACGAAACAAAACAAAAACCTTATTGTCTCAAAGAGATGACATTGAGATTTTTAAGGCCCTATGCTAGCTCTGAAATCTTAAGTTCTACTGCCCCTTTTATGTCTCTAATTTCATACCTCTCTTACATCAGATATATATTTATCTACGTTCTCCCTTTAAAGATATTAGGTGCTGCAGTGGATAGAGCGCCAAGCCTGGAGTCAGCAAGACCCATCTTCCTGAGTTCAAATCCAGCTTCAGACACTTACTGGCTGTGTGACCCTGGACAAGTCACATAGCCCTGTTTGCCTCAGTTTCTTCATCTATAAAATGAGGTGGAGAAAGAAATGACAAACCACTCCAATCTCTTTGCCAAGAAAACCTCAAATGAGGTCATGAGGAGTCAGACACAACTGACACAACTGAACAACAACTTCAAAATTATTATAGGCCATAAACGCTCCCTAGTAATTAAGGAGACTGAAAGGAATCCAACTGATGACCTTTTTTTCTATTTTCATATTGTGTACTTCTGGCCTGTCATCTATAATACTCTAAGCTCTCTCATGCCAATAAAATTCTCCCTTGAATGGCAGTCAAGGCTTTCTTTGTGCTAAGGACACTCATATCTATGACATATTATCTTCTAAGGGCAGACCTTCCCTATGATATTCTATTAATTTATTGATTTATTTTTCTCTTATTGAATTACCCATAGGTCTTAGTTGTAAAGTGACAGCAAAAATGCTCCCTCTTTGAAATACCTTGGACTTACTACCTTTTAGTATCACATTTCTGTCCATTCATAATAACAAGAATATAAATACCAGTTTTACCTGATCAGGGTACTACAAGGAATCATGTGTCTTGTTGGGGAATTGTTTTTTATTACTTGGGGGCCATATAGGTCCACTGATGATAAACTTATACCTTTGGCTCTGTGGTCTAGGATCTGGGTTTTATTTTAGACAATTACCACTCTGTTGATATAAATTGTATGGGAACAAAAAGTAGCATTTCAAGTTACAAATATACTCTGTTACTAAGGTTTCATTTAACCTGTCTCTCTCTCCAGGCTCTGGTGCCCTCAGAGCCTACCTTCTCAAGGATTAAATGGAAAGTTCTATGGTATACAATCTCTCTGAAAATTCAAGTTCTATAGCTCCTCTTACCTCCCTAACTTCACACCCTTCCAAGATCATATATTCAGCATTCCAGGTGCTTCCTTTTATTTTTTTTGGAGGGGGGAAGGTAGGGCAATTGGGGTTAAGTGACTTGCCCAAGGTCACAAGGCTAGTAAGCATTGTGTCTGAGGCCGGATTTGAACTTAGGTCTTCCTGACTCCAGGGCTCTATTCACTGTGTCACCTAGCTGCCCCCAGGTGCTCCTTTTTAAAAGCACTGTACCTCAAAAGTTATTGTGTGCAACAGACACTCCCTAGTCATTACCAACAGCAGCCTTATGTAATCAAACGATCTGCAAAGAAACAAACTGATGACTGTTTTTGTTTCATTTTGCTGTTTTTCCACTGTACAACTTTGCACTACTCTAATTGTCTTCTATCTGGAAAATTCTCTCATGAATGGCACCTCCCAAACTCTGACACATTCTTTTCTAAGGGCTACCCCTCCTATGATACTCTATTTAATGTTTTGTTTATTTATCTCTTCTTGCGTTGCCCATAGGTCTTAGTCATAAAGTGACAGCAGCAAATGCTCTCTCTTTGACAAGACTTGTACTTAAAACCTTATGGTAGTGGGTAGATATTCTTGATCCATTTCAAGTAAAAGGAATACCAACAGAAATCCAGACTGATCGGGGCACAGCAAGTAATCACTTTGCTTGTTGGGGAGACTGATTTTACTTCTTGGTGACATAATAAGACTCTTGAAAATAAATTTATACATTTGGCTGCATGGTCTGCTATCTTAATTTTAATGACAACTGACAGGATGCCATTCAATGTTCTGAGTTCCTTCTAGCTCTAAAAAATCTAAGTTCTGCCACACCTCCTAGTTCTGTCCTTTCAGAACACATCTAAACTAGAAATACAACACTGGAGTGGGCTCTGCTGCATTGATATCCCTTGTCCTCCGTGCTCTACCATTCCCCCTCTAATCTCATATTCTCTTATCTAAGTCTGCTCTTAGGCATAGTCTATGTATTAAGTTCCCACTGGCTCAAATTATTCTGGTTCCCTGGTACTGTCCATCTTCCCACTTTCTGTCTTCAAACGTCCCTCCTAGCTCCCACATTCGAGATATTATAGCTTATTTAGATTCCATAGTCTGGTTTGTAAATTTCTTCCAAGAACTCACTGGAATTTCAATTAACCTGTCTCAGTTACCTGGCCAGCTGAAAACAACAAAAACACTCCATGTTCTCAAGGATGACAATGAAAATTCTATTACCCATATTGCCTCAGAAATCCAAGTTTTATTGCTCCTCTTACCTCTCCAGTTTCGTGCATTTCCCTCCAAGATAAGACAAGTCAGTATTCCCTGCACTTCCTTTTAAATGTACTCTTCTTCAAAAGTTACTGAAGGCAAAAAATACTACCTAGTTAGTTCCAAATGGAGTATTAAGTAATTAAGGATCTGCATGGAATAAAATTGATGACCATCTTTTTGTGTTTTTGATTTTTAGGTTAAATGGTGCAGTTCTGCCTTCCCAGATCTGCGAGTCTCTACTCTAAGCTTTCTTCTGCTAGGAATATTCTGTCTTGGACAGTGGTTCTCAAACTAGTCTCTCTTAGGTTCCGAGGACTATCATAGCTCTGACACTATATATCTCTACAACAAACCTTCTTATGATGTTCTATCTATTTAATTGACTTGCATATTTTTCTTTTATTGTGTTACTCATAAAGTGATAACACAAATGGTCTCTCTTTTAAATGCCTTGTTCCTAAAACCTTATAGAAGTGAATAAATACATCCTATCCATTCCCAATATAAGGAATATTAATGTAAGTCTAACCTGATCAGTACACTACAAGGAAACATTGGTCTTGGGGGATTGTTTATGCTTTATAGACATAAATAAGGTATTCAATTATAAACTTCTACCTTGAACTCTGTGGTTCAGAAGCTGTTTTAATTCAGACAATCACCACTCTCCTCATATAAATTATATGGAAATAAAAGTAGCATTCCAAGCTACAAATATAATTTCTTACTAAGTTTCAACTATACTGTTCTCTCCATGCTTTGTTGAATTAAAAACATAAAATAACCCATGTTAGGGCGGCTAGGTGGCACAGTGAATAGAGCACCAGTCCTGGAGTCAGGAGGACCTGAGTTCAAGTCCAGCCTCAGACACTTGACACAAAAGCTAGCTGTGTGACCTTGGGCAAGTCACTTAACCGCAATTGCCCTCCAAAATAAAGCAAACAAACAAACAAACGAACAAACACAACAGTCTGTACTTTAAGCTCTCTATTCCTTGGAAAATTTGCCAACAAAAGGAACCTCAAAGCAAGCCTTTCTATGTGCTAAAGATCCTTGTGTTTCTGACAAATTACCTGCAAAGGGCAAACTTTTCGTTGATATTCTATAGATATTGTTCATTCTTCTCTTACTGCACTTCCCATCAGAAATACTAATAGGAATTGCTTGTCTTGTCAAAGGCTTGTTTTATTACTTGGAACCATATAAGAGACTTGATGATAAACTTATACCTTTCACTTTGTGATTGGGGACCTGAGTTTGAATTCAAACAACTACCACTTTCCTGATATAAATTATATGGAATAAGTAGCATTTAAGGCCACAAATGTCCTTTGTTACTAGAGTTTCATTTAACCTGCCTTTCTCCATGCCCTGGTGCTCTGAGAATATAAAGTAACTCATTTTCTCAAAGATGAAATGAAGAATTCTTTGGCCCAAACTGCCTTTGAAAATCTAAGGCTCATCAATCTCTTGAACTCTTGAATTTTAGACCCAATCAAGATCAGATGTTCAACATTTGATGTGCTCCTTTTTAAATGCTCTCTCCTTCAAAATTTATTATGTAAAATAGTTCCTAGTCATCCCCATTAGCAGTCTTAAGGAATCAAGGCTCTGCAAGGAATCAAATTGATGACCATTTGGATTTGTGTTTTGTTTATTTACTATTGTGTAGGTCTGCCCTCCCAGCTCTAACAGTCTTTACTCATATTCTATACTCTTCTTCCCAGAAAATTCTCCCATGAATGGCACCTCTCAGTCTAGATTTTTGATATGCTAAGAATCCCCAGAGGACCCCTCTTGATACTTTATATTCTAAGAGCAGACCCTCCTATGATAATATCAGTTTTTATTGCACTGCCCATAAGTCTTAGCCATAAAATTGCAGCACAAACGGTCTCTCTTTGAAATACTTTTACTTAGTACCTGATGGAATGAAATCTACATATGCTTGATCCATGCCCAGGAATATCATTATAACTGGAAGAGCATTAGATGTATCATTAGAAGTCCAACCTGATCAGGATACTACAAGGAATCACTTGGCTTATCAAAAGATCGTTTTTACTTCTTAGTCATATAAGGTCTTTAATGATAAACTTATACATTTAAGCTGTGGGGTCTGATATCTACATTCCAATTCAGACAATCACTACATTTTTGAGATACATTACAGAAATAATGATAGCATTTCAAGCCACAAATATAATTTTTTTTTTTGCTTTTTTTTGGAGGGCAATTGTGATTAAGTGACTTGCCCAAGGTCACACAGCTAGTTTTTGTGTTGTGTTTGAGGCCAGATTTGAACTCAGGTCCTCCTGACTCCAGGGCTAGTGCTCTGAATACTGCACCATCTAGCTGCCCCCACGAATATAATTTCTAAGGTTCCAATTATTTTGTCTCTATGTCCTGTTGATCTGAAAATGTAAAGTAACTCATTCTCAAAGATGCTTTTGATCATTCTAAGGTCCCTTCCAGCTCTGAAAAATCTAGGTTATATGCCACCTCCTAGTTCCAAATCCCAAATTCAACATTCTAATGTACTAAGATCCCATTGATTCAAACTACTTTAGTTTCCTAGCAGTGTCTATCTCCTACCTTCTGTCTTCAAAAATCTTTCTTCCCTCTCATATTCCAGGTTCTAGATCAGGGGTGGAAAATCCGTGGCCTTGGGTACAGTCTTCTGACTGAGTCCAAGTTTTACAGAACACATCCTTTCATTAAGGGGATTTGTTCTGTGAAGTTTGGATTCAGTCAAAGGGCCGCCCTTGAGGACCTAGAGGACCACATGTGGCCTCAAGGCTGCAGGTTCCCCATACCTTTTTATAGATTGCATCTAGATCCCACAGTCTGGATACTAAATTCCTTCCAAGATCTCACTGGAATGTCCACTAACCTGTTTGTCTCTATTCATTGGCCAGCTGACAATAATTTTTAAAAAACTCTATGATCTCAAGGATGATCTTGAGAGTTCTATGGCCCATCCTGCCTCTGAATTGCCCCCTTTACCTAATTTAATTCCCCTCAGAGATCAGACTTTCTGCATTCTATGTGTTCCCTTTTAAATGCACTATTTTTTAGTGTAGGTAATAAATATTCCCTAGTTATTACCTTTGGCAATCTTAAGTCACCAAGGAACTAAAAGGAATCAAATTAA
Organism: Petaurus breviceps papuanus; assembly: GCF_028583685.1. Taxonomy (NCBI): domain Eukaryota; kingdom Metazoa; phylum Chordata; class Mammalia; order Diprotodontia; family Petauridae; genus Petaurus; species Petaurus breviceps. Next base: position 79,966 of record NW_027187089.1, on the reverse strand, counting down.
TAACCTTTTTTTGTTTGTTTAATCTGATTAGTATACTACAATAAATCACTTGTTTTTATTTCTTAGAGCCATATAAGGTACCTGATTATAAACTTAAACCTTTGGCTGTATTGTTCACAACTTAAGTTTTTATTTGGACAATCACCACTCTCCCGATATAAATTATATGGAAATAAAGGTATATTTCAAGTCACAAATATCATTTCTTACTAGGGTTTCAATTATCTTGTCTCTCTCCATGCCTTGTTGACCTGGGAACATAAAATAACCCATGTGTTCAAGGATGTTATTGAGCATCCCAAGGCTCCTCCTAGCTCTGACAATCCAGGTTCTATGGCACCTCCTAGCTCTGTTCTTTCAGGACAGTTCCAAGCAAGAAATTCAGACTTCTTTGGGTTTTCTTGCTCAGAGATGTATCTTTTAAGTGGCCTCCTACCTCTCACATTCTCTTTTCTATGGCTACCCTCAGGTTTCAGAGTCTACCTACTAAGGTACCACTGGCTCAAACTATTTTTGTTATATTGCTGTGTTCTTCTGCCATTTTCTTTCTGTGACATTCCCTCCTAACTCTCATAATCCAGGCTCTACAGATCATCCAGATCCCATAATTTAGATTCTAAATTTCTTCCAGGATCTTAATGGAGTTCCAATTAATCTCTATTCCTTGGCCTTCTGAGAACTTAAAAATACACATCTTCTCAAGGGTGAAATTAAGATTTCTCAGGCCCATTCTGTTTAAATTCTATTGTCCCTCTTACCTCTGAAATTTCAGACATCTTCTATATTCAGGATTTCTTATGTTCCTTTTATTTTTTTTAAGCAACCAGGGTTAAGTAACTTGCTCAAGGTTACATGGCCAGGTGTTTCTGGGTGGGTGCTAAGTGTCTGAGCCCAGTTTTGATCCCCAGGTTATCCCGACACTGGGGCCGGTGCTCTTACTCGCTGAGCCACCTGGCTGCCCTGATTTTGTTTGTTTTTTTTTTAAGATGCTTTTCTGCCCTCCCAGCTCTAATAGTCTGTTCTCTAAGCTCTCTTCTCCCCGGAAAATTCTGCTATGAATGGCACCTCCCAGGCCAGACTTTCTGTGTGCTAAGAACCCTCATAGTCCTGTCACTGTATGTACCAAGGTGACCCTTCCAGGGATTCTCTTTGCATGTAAGGGTTTATTTTTCTCTTATTGCATTGCCCATGGTCTTAACTGTAAAGTGACAGCATATATTGTCTCTGAAATACTACTTAGCACTTAAAACATTCTGTTAACAAGTAAATGGTCTTGATCCATTCTGAATAATAGGAACATTAATAGAAATCTGACATGATCGGTACAAAGTAACCACTTCTCTTGTGGGATTTTTTTTTTTTACTTTTTGGAGTCATATAAGGCAGTTGATTATAAACATACCTTTGGTGTGTTGTTCAGGACCTGAGTTTTAATTAAGACAATCACTGCTCTCCTGATATAAATTATATGGAAATAATAGTAGTTTCAAGCCACAGATTTCAATGGTCCTGTCTCTCTCCATGCCTTGCCATCCACAGAACATAACCTATGTTCTCAAGGCTGCAATGTTAGTGTTCCAAGGTCCCTTCCAGGTCATAAAATCTAGGTTCTATGGCACCTTCAGCTCTGTTTTTTCAGAACAGTTCCAAACCAGAAATTCAACATTTCATGTACTATCCTGATATTTGTTTTAGGTGTCTTCCCAGCTCTCACATTCCTTTCTCTATGGCTATTTTTAGATCCCCTTGTCTACCTACTTAGGTCCCACTGGCTCACACTATTTTCTTTTCTATGGCTCTGTCCATCTTCCCCTTTTTGTGTTCTAAAGTCCCTCCTACCTCTTATATGATCAGTTCTAGGGTTCATCCAGATCCGGCAGTCTGGATTCTAAATTTCTTCCAAGCTCTTACTGGAGTTTCAATTACCCTGTCTCTCTCTATTCCTTGGCCCCGTGAGAACATAAAAAAACTGATCTTCTCAAGGAATCCATCAAGAGTTCTTAGACACCTTTCAGATCTGAAAATCTTGGTTTTATATAGGCTTTGTTCTTTCAGAACCCTCTCACAGCAGAGATTCAGACCCCACTGACTGGCTCTGTTCAACAGCTCTGTCCATCTCCCACTCTCTTCTAAAGTCCCTTCTACCTCTCATAATACAGGTTCTTGGTCCCTATGGAGATCTGGCAATCTGGATTATAATTGTCTTTCAAGCTTAGGTATTTTATCTTATAGTATACTCTCTGATCTGATATTTTGTCTTCAGTGTCCTTTCCTATTTTTGATATTCAAAGTTCAAATTGCCTTCCCTTTTCTGAAATCCTCTTCTGTGTTCCCTCCACTATTCTCCTTTGAAAGGCTGTGACATTCTGTGTGGTAAGAATCCTAATAGTCCTGACATTCTATGTTCTATGGCCTACCCTACTTGAAAATTTGAGTTCATTTTCATCTGTTTATTTTTGTCTTTTAATACTAAAAATGTGTCTTAGCAAGATGATGATTGAAAAGTGCCAATGTTGTGTCTTTTAAATACACTGCATTTTACAATTATTTCACTACTAAATATATACTCCCTATTACCAATAGCAGTATTAAGTAATTAAGGAACTGCATTTAATGAAATAAATGCCCCCGTTTTTAAAAATTATCAAGGCCCTAGCACTTCTCTTGTCAGGGGATTTTTATTTCTTGGAGCCATATAAGGCTCCAAGATTTTAAACTTATACCTTGACTCTGGGGTCTCAGACCTGAATTTTAATTCTGACAATTACCATTGTACTGATACAAGTTATTTGTAAATAATCATTGCATTTAAGCCACAAATATCCTTTGTTACTGAATTTTCAGCCCAGCTGTCTCTCCATTCCTTGGCCTTCTCAAAGGTTACACTGAGATCTGTTCCTGGTGCTAGAGTGCTCTCTCATTCCTGACATTCTGGTTTTTGTTTTTTTAAAGGTACCTCCCAGATGAGACATTTTGTGTTTTGTGGCTACTCCCTAATCTGCTAAATCTGTTTGTTATGCTCTCATTGGCCACAAAAATCTGTGTTCCCAGCTTCTCATCATCTCCCACTTTCTGGGTTCTGAGGCCCCTTCCACCTTAAAGAAGCCAGACAGATTATAGTTCCTCATCTAGTTTGGATATTCTCTATACCACTTACCCTTCTTCCGTCTATTATCTATCTTGGCTTCATTTTTCACTCCTAGATCTGCTTAGCCAGCTCTAAGAATATGTATTATAATGTCTTATCCACCACCAACAGTTTTCCTTGAATGACACCTCCCAGGCAAGATAATCTCCATCAAAATGACCCTCTTGGTCCTGACAATTCATGTTCTATATCACCATCCTCCTCTTAAATTTGGACTTTTTTCTTTTCAGTTTTGAATTTATTTTTATCTTACTGGGGTCTAAATATCTTGGCAGTGGGATTATTTAAAAGCAATTTTTTAGCTTTAAGTACACAGTACTTGACACATTATGTAAATAAATAAATATTTCCCATTCGTTATGAAAAGTAGTCATTTCAATTGTAACCTTACTGCATCAAAAATTGCATGTAATCATTTTTTGCCTTTATTTTCAAGCCACATAAGACTATTTTCATCATTCCTTTTCAACTATCTGGTTTAAGACATGAGTTTTTAATTCAGTGCATCACCTCTATCCTAACATAAACTATGTTTAAATAAACTTTATAACATAAATAAACTTTGATATTCCTTTATAAACTAACCTGTCCCTCCCTCCTACCTTTGGCCATTGAGGACAAAAAACATGTCCTCCGCAGCCCTATTGTGTACTAAGAGAAGAGCTATGTTTTAAGGTTCAAGCCAGTGTAGGCATTCTGTGATTTTTGAGGCCACTTTTACATCTGACATTCTGTGCTTTAATATAGTTTGTCAGTATTTCAAAATTTAACCTGTGCTTCTCAATAACTAGGTCCACTGAGCACATTAAAAAAGCAACAACAAAAAAAACCCCAAACTCTCCATCCCAGCTGTAGGCCTTGGAGGTCTGAACACTTATGTTCTAAAGGCCATGTCATCTGTGACATTCTGTGATGTCCAGGCCACTCTTACTTTTAACATCCTCTGGCTTCCCTTTTTCTCCATGTCCTACTGGTTCTGATGTTCTTTCTATCTAGCTCCCAAGACTGACATTCTCTGTGCTAAGGTTCCTACAGTTTGACAGTTTGTGTTCTCAGTCTCTCATCACTGCCCACTTTCTGTGTTATAGCATACCCTGAATGCCCAGCTCTGATAATGCAGGTTCTAGGGCCCCACCCAACTCACTCATTCTGCATTTGAACCTGGCTCCCAGATACTTCCTTCTGAATGCTCTCCCGGCTCTGCTCTTCTGGCATCTCTGGGTGCCCCCTGAATATACTGCCAGTCAGAGGCAGGACTGCCCTCCAGCTCTCAAATTAGCTACTCTAAGCTCTCTCTCACCTTTAACTTCTCTTTAATCCTCATCCCAGGCATCTATGATCTAAGACCCTATATCCTAGGAATTTTTTCTATTAATATCTTAATATTTATTTTATTACATTATATATATGTGTATATATACATATATATATATATGTTTAGCAACACAGTAATTTAAAAAGACAAATGGCTTGCTTTTTGAAACCTATGTACTTAACACCTTATCGTTCTCAACAAAGTCTTGTCATTTGTACCAATAATAGTAATATTAATCACAGTCTTACCAGATCAAGGCACTGAATGGAATTACTTTTTTGCCCGTTTTTTTCTTTTTGTGGAACAAAATAAGGCACTTCATTTTCACCAATCCCCTTTGGCTGTATTGGTTCAGTCCCTGAGTTTTAATACAGAGCTGCACCACTGCGCTGAAATAAATTAGATAAAAATTCATTTTGCAGATGACACCACAAATAAAAGGTTTTGTTATTTTAAAATTGTATTTGTACTTCCCAATACATAGACCCATAGAGCACATAAAAAAAACTTCTTCTCCACCCACTATGATACTGTTTGTTCCAAAGCTCATCACAGATCTGAACATCTATGTTGTAAAGGCCATCCCATCTCTCACTTTCTTAGCTCTGAGATCCCTTCTTCAAAGTGTCCTAGAGATTCTAATATTGTCCTGATGCAGCTCTCAGGCCTAACATTTGGAATGCTAAGGTCACCTGGACTCTGACAATTTGTATTCTCACGCTCTGATCATCTCCTACTTTCTTTGTTATAAGGGGCCCTCAGTCTCCCGTGCTTCAACATTCCAGGTTCTAGGGCCCCATCTAGTCCTAGCATTCTGGAATCTAAGATAACCCTCCAGATCAGAACAGCTATATTTTAAGTACTCTGCCAGATTCTGGCTTCTATGACTACTGCCTGTTCTACCATTCAGAGCCCAGAACCCTCCCAGCACACAAATTCTCCATTCTAAACTCTCTCCCACATTTAACATTTTGTGTTGACAGGCACCTCCAAACCTAGATATCCAAGGTTCTAAGGACTCTCCCAGCACTGCCATTCTCTTTTCTTAAGCCCCATTCATTTCTGATATCAAAAGATTTTAATTTTTCATTTATTTTTATGTTCTACCACACACGGGACTTAGCAAGACAATGATGTGAAAGCAAAAATGAGGTCCTTTTTTAAATCTTATGTACTAAACACCTATTTATTTGCATTAAACAATCCCCATAGTAGCAATATCAATAATGGTTGTCTTACCAAATCAAAGCGCTGCATGGAAATAATTTTAATACCCGTTTTGTTTCCTCTTTATGGAGCCTGAGAAGGCACTGCATTTCCCCCTTTTCCTCTTTGGCTGAATTGGTTTAATACCTGAGTTTTAATTCAAAGGATCACCACTGAGCTGAAAGAAATCATACAAAAAATTAGTGTTGTATATCATGACACCACTGTCTTATTGTTCAATTTACTGCTGTTTCCTAAGACTTTAACACCCAGAGTACACTAAAAAACTTCTTCCCCCCTATGTTATCGTTTGTTCTACAGCCCCTCACAGGTCTGTGTATCTATGTAGGGCTGTCCCAGCACTGAAACTGTTCCACGTTCTAAGGGCTCACCTAGCTCTGAAATCACTTGTTCTAAGTACCCTCCTGTCTCTGACACTCTTCCATGTTTACTCCCAAGCATGGCATTTCTATGCTAAGGTACCCTGACAATTTGTGCTCACAGGCTCTATCTCCCACTTTCTGTGTTATAGGTCCCCTGAATGCTCAGCTCTGATATTGCAGGTTCTAGGGCCCCAAGGAGCTTAGACATTCTGCATTTGAACCTGGCTCCCAGCTCCTTCCTTCTGAATGCTGTCCCAGCTCTGCTATTCTGGCCTCCCTGGGTACCCCCGGTATATACTGCTCTCCAGCTCTCACATTCTCTATTCTAAGCTCTCTCTCATCTCCAACATTCTCTTTTGAAAAGCACCTCCAAGATAGACTTCGAGAATCTTTCCTGGTCTTACATCACAGGGATTTTTTCTTTTCATTTCTTAATATTTATTTTAATATACTGCATCTGCGTCTTAGTAATACAGTATTTTACAAGCAAAACTGGTATCCCCTTTAAAACCCACATTTATAAAACCTTGTTTTGAAGGATCAAATACAAAATGCTCTAGCATTTGAAGTACTTCATCACCAGCTCCCTCCTACATTTCTAGTCTTTTTTTTTAAGCAATTGGGGTTAAGTAACTTGCTCAAGGTTACACGGCCAGGTGTTTGTGGATGGGTACTAAGTGTCTGAGCCCGGATTTGATCCCCAGGTCATCCCGACACTGGGGCCAGTGCTCTTACTTGCTGTGCTACCTGGCCTCCCCTCTAGTCTTCTTAATAAACCTTATACTATAACACATACTCTTTGAACCAGTGACCCTGGTCTCCTGACTGTTCCAGGAACAAGACCCTCCATTTGTCATCTCTAGACATTCTCTCTGGTTGTCCCCCATGCCCAGAATACTCTCCCTCCTCTGCTCTGACTGCTGCCCTCCCCAGCTTCCTTTAAGTCCCACCTTCTACAGGCATCCTTCCCCAACCTTTTTTTCATTCCAGTGGTCCCTCTGGTCATTGTTTCCTATTTATACTGCATAAAGCTTGCTTTGTACATATGTGTTTTCATGTTATCTCCCCCAATAGATTTTAAACTTCTTGAGGGCAGGCACCGTCTTTTGTCTCTTTTTTTTAATCTCAGGGTATAACACAGTGCCTAATACATAGCAGGCACTTAATGAATGTTTACTAATTGATTTTCAACTCATTTTTCATTACTACTAATAAAAATATCAGGGCATCTAGGTGGTGCAGTCAGTACAGCACCGACCCTGGAGTCAGGAGGACCTGAGTTCAAATCCAGTCTCAGACACTTAACACTTACTAGCCATGTGACCTTGGGCAAGTCACAACCCCAATTGCCCTGGCTTCCCCGTTCCAAAAAAAAAGCAAAAAAAATATCAATAACATTCTTACCAGATAAAGTACTGCATGCGATTTTTTGCCTGTTTTTTTCTTATTTTAGAGCCACAGAAGGCACAGTATTTCCCTCTTTGCTCTTTAGTTGTATTGGATAAATACCTGAGTTTTAAATCAAAGGTTCACCACTTAGCTGAAATAAATTATATAGAAATTAATGTTACATATCATTGTATGATTATACTTTCTAATTATTTTTCAATTAACTTGTACTTCCCAATACCCCAACCCACTAAGTACATTAAAAAAAAAACTTGTTCTCCAATAGGATATTCTTTGTTGTAAAGCCCCTCTAAGGTGAGATCTGTCTTCTAAGGGTTTCCTGTTGATGGCATTCTTTTGTTGTAAGATCACTCCTATTTCTGATAATCTGTGTTCTAAGGGCTCACCTCATACAGCTATTCCTTGTTCTAAGTACCCTCTCAGCTCTAACATCCTCTTTGCTATGCAACTTGCAGCCCTGTCATTCCTTGCTAAGTTCTGACAATTTGGATTCTCAGACTTTGACCATAACCCACTTTCTGAATAATGCTAGGGGTTTGGTGGTTTCAGTCATTTCAGTTGTGTCCAACTCTTTGTGACAACCCCTTCTGGGGGTGTTCTTGGCCAAGATGCTAGAGTGATTTGCTATTTCCTTCTCTAGCTCATTTTACAGCTGAGGAACTGAGGCAGACAGGGTAAAATTGACTTTTGCCCAGGATCACACAGCTAGTACCTGTTTGCGGCTGGATTTGAACTCAGATCTTCCTGATTCCAGGCCCAGAGCTCTATCCACTGCGCCACCTAGCTGCCCCTTTAGGTACACATGCACGGGCTGAGAATAAGCCCCCTCCCCCAACCCTCACCTCTGATATTTGAGGTTCTTAGGTTCCATCCAGCCCCAGCATTCTAGATTCTAAGATATATTCCAGATTAAAACAGCTATGTTCTAAAGGCTCTCCCAGATCTGATATTCTGGTTTCTATGGCTACTGCCTGTTCTTCCATTCAGAGTCCAGAACCCTCCCAGCACACAAATTCTCTATTCTAAACTTTCTCCCCCATTTAAAGTTTCGTGTTGAAAGGCATCCCCCAGCCTAGACATCTGAGGTTCTAAGGGCCCTCCAGGCACTGTCATTCTTTGTTCTGAAGTCTCACTCTTTTCTAACATCTGAGGTAGGTTTTTTTCCCATTTATTTTTATTATGTTCCACTGCACATGGGACTTAGCAAGACAATGATCTAAAAAAGGCCTGCACAACCTGCAGCCCGAATGTCCTCTACATTTCTCATCAGCTGCCCAAAATCCTTTGGTGTGCCACTAGCAGCCTACTGGCCTGCAGGCCGGAGGTTGTGTAGGCCTGATCTAAAAGACTCAATGCTGGCCCTTTGAAATTTTATGTACTAAACACTTTATTTTTCTTTCATTAAGCAGTTCTCATAGTAGCAAAAGCAATAATAGTGGTCTTACCAAGTCAAGGCACTGCATGGCAATAGTTTAATACCCGTTTTGTTTCCTATTTATGGAGCCAGAGAAGGCACTGCATTTCCCCCTTTCCTCTTTGGCTGTATTGGATTAATACCTGAGTTTTAATTCAAAGGTTCACCACAGAGCTGAAATGAATTATATGGAAATTAATGTTACATATCATGGCGTAATTTCACTTTCTTACTGTTTATTAAAAAAAGTAGTGCTTCCCAATTCCTTAACCCAATGGGAACATTAACAAAACCAACAAATTCCTTTACCCAATATGTTATCTGTGTTCCTGAGGTCAGAAGATCTATTTTCTAAGTACTAACCGATCTCTGACATTCTATGTTAATGCCAATCTTATTTCTGACGTTCTGTGTTCTAAGGTTCTCCTAGCTCTAATGTCTCTTGTTCAAAGTGTCCTAGAAGTTCTGACTTCCTTTCTATGTAACAATCAGGACTGACATTCAGAGTGCTCAGATTGCCTGGGTTCTGACAATTTGTATTCTCGTCTCATACTTTCTTTGTTATAAGGGTCAACTCAGTCTCTCCACCTCTGACATTCCAGGTCCTTTGGCCCCATCCAGCTCAGGCATTGTTTTTTTTTTAATTTTCACCTATTTATTTTTGACATTCGTATTTTTAAGATGCAAGTTTCAAATTTTCTCCCTCCCTTACACCCCTCCATTAAGAAGGCAAGCAATATGATATCAATTATACATGTAAAGTCATGCAATATCAATAATGGTGATCTTACCAAATCAAGGCACTGTATGGAAATAATTTTAATACCCGTTTTGTTTCCTATTTATGGAGCCTGAGGAGGCACTGCATTTTCCCTTTCCTGTTGGCTGTATTGGTTTAATACCTGAGTTTTAATTCAAAGGATCACCACAGAGCTGAAAGAAATTATACAGAAAGTAATGTTGTATATCTTGGCAAAATTTTACTTTCTCATTGTTTTTAAATTTTCTCCTTCCCGATACCTTAACCCAGTGTGTACATTAAAAAGAAACTCCGCCTCTAATAAGATATTGTTTGTTGTAGAGCTCCTCACAGGTCAGAAGATTTATGTTTTAAGGGCTGACTCCTACATATGAAATTCTCTTTTCTAAAGGTTTCCCTATCTCTTACATTCTCCTCTCTATCCAACTGCCAGGCTGACATTCTCTGTGCTAAGGTTCCTCCAGTCTGATAGTTTGTGCTCTCAGACTCTCATCACTGCCCACTTTCTGTGTTATAGCATACCCTGAATGCCCAGCTCTGATACTGCAGGTTCTAGGGCCCCACCCAGCTCACTCATTCTGCATTTGAACCTGGCTCCCAGCTCCCAGATGCTTCCTTCTGAATGCTCTCCCAGCTCTGCTCTTCTGGCCTCTCTGGATGCCCCCTGCATACTCTGCCAGTCAGAGGCAGGACTGACCTCCAGCTCTCTCTCCCACCCCAACATTCTCCTTTCAATAGCAGCTCCCAATCTAGCATCCTTGCCCCCTCTGACAGCCTAGGGATTTTTTCTTTTCTTAATATTTATTACATTATGCTGCCTATGTTTCTTAGCAACACAGTATTGCTTTTAAAACTTAACATCTTATTGTTTTCAACAAAGATTCCTCATTCATTATCCAATAGTGACCATCTCAATTGCAGACTTACCAGAATAAGGCACTGCATGGGATTATTTTTTGCCTGGTTTTCCTTATTTTAGAGCCATAAAAGGCACAGCATTCCCCCCTTGTTCTCTTTGGCTGTATTGGTTTAGTACCTGAGTTTTAATTCAAAGGTTCACCACAGAACTGAAATGAATTATATGGAAATTAATGTTACATATCATGGCATAATTTCACTTTCTTGTCGTTTATAAATTTACTGGTGCTTCCCAATACCTTAACCCACTGAACACATTAAAAAGCAAAACAGAACTTTCCCCATTATGATATTGTGTGTTCTTTAGAACAGCCCCTCACAGGTCAGAATATATACATAGTAGGTGCTTAATAAATGTTTATTGATTTATTGGGAAAATCTATATTCTAAGGGCCTAATCTATGACATTTTCTAATTTCAAGGCCACTCTTATTTCTCACATACTGTGTTCTAAGGGTTCTCCTATAGCCTGTTCTCTCCTATATCTTGCCCAAAGTGCCCTGGAGTTTCTAACATTTTCTCTCTCTACAGCTCCCGGGCCTCATATTCTCTGTGCTAAGATCCTCTGGGTTCTGTCAAATTGTGTTCTCAGACTCTGACCATCTCCCACTTTCTGAATAGACCACCCCCCCCCCATGCCCTCATCCCCCCAAACCCTCACCTCTGCTATTTCAGGTTCTAGGGCCTCACTTCACTGAGGCATCACTGACCCAGCTCAGAACAGTTGTTCTGCATTACATCTGTACTCCCAGCCTAACATTTTGTGTGTGCCAAGTTTCCCTGAGCTCTGAAAATCTGTGTTCTCAGGTTATGGCAACCTCCCACTTTCTGTGTTATAAGGTCCCCTGAACAATTCCCTCTGATATTCCAGGTTCTAGGGCCCCATCCAGCCTTGGCATTCTCCATTTCAAGCTACCTTCCAGATAAGAACAGCTATGTTCTAAAGGCTCTTCCTGATCTCATATTCTGGCTTCCATGGCTAGTGCCTGTTCTACTGTTCAAAGCCTAGAACCTGCCTAGCATGCAAATTCTCTATTCTAAGCTCTTACCCACATTTAACATTTTATTTTGTGTTGACAGGGACCTCCCAGCCCATACATCTGAGGTTCTAAGGACCCTCCCAGCAGAATCATTCTTTGTTCTGAGGTTTCACCCTTTTCTGATATCTAAGGTTTTTATTTATTACTTCTTGTTATATTGTACTACAAAGGCAATGATCTAAAAGAACCAATGCTGTTTATTTTAAATCCTATGTACTACACACTATTATTTTGTTTTAATTAACCAGTCCCCTTAATAACAAAAGCAATAAGAGCAGGCTTACCAAATCAAGGCACTGTATATTTTACCCGTTTTTTTTCCACTTTATGGAGCCTGAGAAGGCACTGTATTTCCCCCTTTTTCTCTTTGGATATATTGGTTTAATACCTGAGTTTTTAATTCAAAGGATCACCACTGAACTGAAATGAATCATACAGAAATTAAAGCTGTAGATTATGGCATAATTCACTCTACTTTCAAATTTACTGGTGCTTCCAATACCTTAACCCACTGGCCACATAAGAAAAAAGCACTTATCCCATATGACTGTTTATTCTAAAGCCCTTCACAGGTCAGAAGCTTTGTGTTCTATGGGTTCCCCATTTCTGATATTCTGGGATTTCACTCTGCCTCTGTTCTAAGGGCTTTGTGAGCTAAGTCCCTTCCTAGCTCTGCCATTCTGCTCTCCAAGACTGCTTTTAGGCCCAATGTTCTGTGTGCTAAGATGCCCCAGGCTCAGTGATTTTGTATCCCCAGACTCTCACCATCTTCCACTTTCTGAATGCCCAGCTCAGATATTCTAGATTCAGATATGCCTCCCAGCTCACAAATGCTGTATTCCAAAGGCTCTGCTGGATCTGACTTTCTTATTCTTATGGCCATTCCAAGTTTCAACATGCAGAGGCAGGACAGCTCTCTAGCTTGCAAATTCACTATTCTAAGCTCTTTCCCACCTCCAACATTCTCCTTTGAAAAGCACCTCCCAGCCTGGATACCTACAATCTAAAGTCCTATCAACTTCTGACATGCGCATTTCTTTCTATTTTTCAATGTTTATTTTCATATGTGTATCTTAGCAATACAGTAATTTCAAAGACCATATGCACATGGTGTCTGTTTTAAACATCATACATAACATCTTACTGTTTTCAACAAAGATTCCTCATCATTATCCAATAATAGTAATGTCAGTTGCAGACTTACCAGATCAAGGCACTGCATGGGATTATTTTTTGCCTGGTTTTCCTTATTTTAGAGCCACAGAAGGCACAGCATTTCCCTCTTCGCTCTTTAGTTGTATTGGATAAATACCTGAGTTTTAATTCAAAGGATCATCACTGAGCTGAAATGAATTATATGGAAATTAATGTTGCCTATCATGGCATAATTTCTCTTTCCTATTGTTTTTCAATTATTATTGTGACCCACTGAGTATATTAAAAATTTAAAAACCTCATTCCTGGCTCTATTATTTCTTCTAAAGCTCTCCAAAGTCAGATATATTCTAAAGGCTATCCTGTCACTGACATTGTTACTTTAAGGCCACTCTTACTTCTGATGCTCTGTGTTCTGATGGCTCACTTAGTTCTGGTTTCCCTTTTTCTCCATGTCCTACTGGTTCTGATGTTCTTTCTATCTAGCTCCCAAGACTGACATTCTCTGTGCTAAGGTTCCTCCAGTCTGATAGTTTGTGCTCTCAGACTCTCATCACTGCCCACTTTCTGTGTTATAGCATACCCTGAATGCCCAGCTCTGATACTGCAGGTTCTAGGGCCCCACCCAGCTCACTCATTCTGCATTTGAACCTGGCTCCCAGCTCCCAGATGCTTCCTTCTGAATGCTCTCCCAGCTCTGCTCTTCTGGCCTCTCTGGATGCCCCCTGCATACTCTGCCAGTCAGAGGCAGGACTGACCTCCAGCTCTCTCTCCCACCCCAACATTCTCCTTTCAATAGCAGCTCCCAATCTAGCATCCTTGCCCCCTCTGACAGCCTAGGGATTTTTTCTTTTCTTAATATTTATTACATTATGCTGCCTATGTTTCTTAGCAACACAGTATTGCTTTTAAAACTTAACACCTTATTGTTTTCAACAAAGATTCCTCATTCATTATCCAATAATGACCATCTCAATTGCAGACTTACCAGAACAAGGCACTGCATGGGATTATTTTTTGCCTGGTTTTCCTTATTTTAGAGCCATAAAAGGCACAGCATTCCCCCCTTTTTCTCTTTGGCTGTATTGGTTTAGTACCTGAGTTTTAATTCAAAGGTTCACCACAGAACTGAAATGAATTATATGGAAATTAATGTTACATATCATGGCGTAATTTCACTTTCTTGTCGTTTATAAATTTACTGGTGCTTCCCAATACTTTAACCCACTGAACACATTAAAAAGCAAAACAGAACTTTCCCCATTATGATATTGTGTGTTCTTTAGAAAAGGCCCTCACAGGTCAGAGGATCTATGTTCTAAGACTGCCCCATGTCTGTGAATTGCAGGCCATTCCTACTTCTGACCTGCTCAGACATTCTCTTCTCTATGCATACACTTATCCCTGACATTCTGTGTGCTAAGCTCTCCAAGGCTGTGTTCTAAGATTCAGACCATCTCCCACTTTCTATTTTGGAACATATCCCATACCCTACCCATGACACTCCAGGTTCTAGGGTCCTATTCAGCTTTAGGCATTCTGGATTATAAAATGCCTCCCAGCTCATAAATGCTAGGTTCTAAATGTGTAACTGGGCCTGCTATTCTGGCTCCCCTGGCTCTTTCCTAGTTTGCTCCTCAGGGTCAGGACTTCCCTCACTGCTCACAACTCTCTCTCACTTCTACATTCTGGAGCCTGGATTACCAACTCTCAGGCAGTGTATTATTTGAGGTCTTACCTCCTCTGACATGCTAGAAATTTTGTCTTTTCGTTTCTTATGTTTTATTTGATTATACTACATATTGTCAATCAATAAATATTGCTCAAGTGCCTACTGTACTATGTGCCAGGTAGTGCTAAAGGGCTGGGGATACAGAAGAGGCCAAAAACAGTTCCTTTCCTCAAGGAGCTTACAGTCCAACTGGGGTGAACAATAAGCAATCTGACAGGTACAAACAAATATATACAGAATACACAGGAAATAACTAAGTGAGGGCAAGTACAGGAATTAGGAGAGACTATGAAAGGCTTCCTTTATTAGATAGGATTGGCATTGGGACTTAAAGGAAGCCAGGGAAGCCAGGAGGCAGAGACTAGGAAAAGAAAACATTCCAGGCATAGGGGACAGCCATAGCCAAAGAAAATGTTCAGCCATGTCTCGTTTGTGGAACTATAAGGAGGCCAGTATCACTGGATTGAAGGGGGGACCAAGGCATAAAAAATACTGGAGGTGGGGGAAACGGGGTGGGGAGATTCTGAAGGTCTTTGGATACCAAACAGGATTTTGTTTTTGATTCTGAAGGTTATAGGGACCCACTGGAGTTTATCACACAGGAGTGACATGGTTGTACCTGAGCTTTACCACAGACACGTGTGGTGGCTGAATGAAGGATGGTTTGGAGTGGGGAGAGACTTGAGGTAGCCAGACCAACCATGAAGTTATTGCAATAGTCCAGGCTTGAGGGGATGAGTGTTTGCACCAGGGTGGTGGCAGAGTCGGAGGGGAGAAGGGCATGTCATGTATTTGAGAGATATTGCAAAAGGTAAATTGATAGGCCTTGGCAATGAATTGGATTTGGGGGGTAAGCGAGAAGGAAGAGTCCAGAATGACTGCAAGGGTTTGATGCTGAGGGATTGGGAGAATGGCTTTGTCCTCTACAGTTATAGGGAAGGTAGGAGTTAGGAGGAAGGATCATCAGTTCAGTTTTGGACGTGTTGAATTTAAGATGTCTACTGGACATCCAATGAGACCATCAATATAACATTTGAAAAGCATAAATGGTTTCCCTTTTAAAATTCGCATACTTAACACTTTATTGTTTTTAACAAAGACTTGTCATTCATTATCAATAATAGTAATATGAACAGCAGTCTTACCAGATCAAGGCACTGAATGGAATTACTTTTTTGCCCGTTTTTTTTTTCTTTTGTGGAGCCAAATAAGGCACTACATTTTCACCAATCCCTTTTGGCTGTTAGTTCGGTCCCTGAGTTTTAATACAGAGCTGCACCACCTCACTGAAACAAATTATACTGAAAATTAATGTTGAATATTTACCATAAACATATTTTGTAGTTGTTTTTTAAATTTACTTGTTGGTCCCAATACACTGACCCACTGAGCACATTAAAAAGAAAAATATCCCACTACGGCATTGTTTCTTTTATTTTTAGCATTGTTTAGCCCCTTATAGGTCAGAAGTTCTGTACTCTAAGGCTCATTCCATCAATGTTATTCTGTTATTTTAAGGCTCCTGCCATTCTATGTCCTGTGTGTCCTTCCAGCTCTGACACTTTCCTAGGCTCTGACGTCTCCTACTTTTGGTGTTATGGGCTAATTCCATGACAGCCCCACTCTGATATTCCAGGTTCTAGGGCCCCACCCAGATCAGACATTCTGGATTCAAACCTGCCTCCCAGCTCACAGATGCCATTCACACACAAGACCTGCTCTGCTTTGACATCCTAGGCATTTTTCCTTTTCATTTCTCAATATTTACTTTCGTGAATTGCATACGTGTACCAGCAATACAATATTTTAAAAGCACAACTGGTGTCCCCTTGAAAGCCTATGTACTTAACACCTAACTGTTTTCAATAAACATTTGTTTATCAGTAACAGTAATATCTTGCCAGATCAAGGAACTACATGAAATTATTTTTCTTTTTTTCCTTTTTCTTCTTTTGGAGCCAAATAAAACACTGCATTTTCCCCAATCCCATTTGGTCATATTGGTTCAGGACCTGAGTTTTAATATAGAATACCTCATCATGGTGCAGAAATGACATGGAAATTAATCTTGTTTATCATACCATAAATATATTTTTGGTTTTCAGATTTGCCTTGACTACATTAAAAAACAAGACAAAATTAAAAAAAAAAACCTCTCAGCTCTGGTATCATCCATCTTAGTGGCATACACAAGTCTGCATATCTTTAATCTAAGAGCCCTCAGAACCCCAACATCTTCCTACCAATGCCCATTCCCAGGCCTGATCATCTGTGGGCCATAGTCTCACGAGCTTAGTCCATCTCCCCACTGTCTCCTAAGATCTCTCTCACTTCCTATATGCTCCAGCTCAGAAGTCTTTTATTCTTAGACAACTCAGAGCTCAGAAAAGCCTTGTTCTAAGCGATCTGGCAAGTCTGATCATTTGACTTGTATTTCAAATTTCCCTTCTGATATTTAACATCCTGAATGAACTCCCAGCTCTGAAATTCTGTATTTTAAATTGCCTTCCAAATCCAACATTTTCCATTGAAAGGTACCTCTTGGCCAGGGCATTGTGTGCTGAGTAGACTTCCTAACCCTGATAGCTTATGTTACAATAGCCTATCCAGTTCTGCTCTTCCAGAAATTTTTTTCTCTTATTTAATTTTAATTTTATATCATGACAATACGTATCTTTAAAAAATGACTTAAAGGCAAATTATGTCCCTTTTATGTCTTATGTACTTCCCCCCCCAATAAATACTTTCCTTCATCAATAATAATAATAACAATAATATAAATAGAACATTTATTGGATCCAAGCATTGCATGGAATTTTTTATGGTAGGGTGTTTTGTTTTTGCCATATGAGGTAGTATATTTTCACCTTTTCTCTTTGGCTCTGTGGTTCAGTATCTGATCTTAATTCAGAGCATCACCCTTGTGCTGATATAAATGATACTGAAACATTTAGTTGCATAGTGCACCATATACATTTTAATTGTTACAAATTAACCTTATTATTCCATTAATTTCACCCACTGAACATTCCCCCCCCCCAAAAAAAAACCCCCACAACTCCCTTCCCAGCTGTGGGAAGTGTTTTCTAAAGCAGAGGTTATCAAACTCAGGCCAGCAAAATTTCAGAGTGCAGGCACTATTCAAATGTCACTAGATCAGTATATGGTCAACAGGGAGTCATTTTTATTCAAGTTTGATACCACTGCTCTGAAACACCTCACAAGTTTGAGGATCTGCATTCTAAGGTTCCTCCCAGCTCTGACATTCTGTGGTCTAGGAGCTCTCCTTGCTCCGGTAGCCTAGTTCTAAGCACCTTATCTGACATTCCCTTCTTTCTGGCTAACTCTTCTATAATCTAAGCTCCCCACTCAGATGATATGGATTCTCAGGCTCTAACCATCTCACGTTTCATGTTCAAACTTCCTTCCTACCTCTGGCTTTCCAGATTCTAGGGCTGTACCCATCACACAAATTTTTGATTCCCAGCTCAAATATTCCCTATTTTAAGTACCCTCCCAGATCTGATATTCTGGCTTCTTTACCCACTCCCTGTTCTGACATTAGGTGCCTAGATGGGACTCCCAACTCTCAAACTCTATATTCTAAGTTTTCTTCCCTCCAACATTTTCTTTTGAAAGGTGCCTCCCAACACAGTCATTCTTGTTCTAAGGTGGGGGGGGGGGGGACAAGCATTTATTAAATATCTACTATGTACCAATCACTCTGTTAAGTGCTTGACAAAGATTTTCTCATTTTATTCCATTTGATCCTCAAAACATACTTCTGAGGTAGGTGCTATTATTAAACACATTGAGGAAACTCAGGCAGATATTGTAACTTGCCCAGGGTCACCCAGCTGGGAAGTATCTTGAGGCTGAATTTGATCTCAGGCCTTCCTGATTCCAAATAATTGCCTCAGTTCTAATAATCTAAGGACCCTCTCCATCTTGACATTCTATTTTCTAAGTTCCAATCTTGCTCTGACATACTGGGTATTTTTCTTTCCTATCAATATTTTTTTTTACACTGAATGTTTCTTACCAATAAAGTGATTTAAAAGAATAGTGTCCTTTTAATGTCCTGTGGATTCATCCCCTTATATTTTTAACCAATAAATGTTGCTTTTTATTTACCTATAATAGCAATATCATTAGCAGTTTCCCCAAAATACAACATTGCCTGGAAATTATTAATTTGTTCTGTTTTCTGAGGCAGAGAAGGTACCACACTCCTTTTCTTTCTGGCAGTGTGGTTAAGGAACTGAGTTTTGATTCAGAGCATCCCCAATGCACTGATACAAATTCTGAAAAAAAATTGTTGCAAATTCCCAAAATGCTTTTATTTAAAAAATTAACCTATCAAAAGCAGCAGTTTTAAAAGATCTCTTCCCAACTATGCTGCTCTGTATTTCCAACTCTGACCATTTAAGTTCTAATACCCTTCTCATCTCTGGCATTCTGTGCTTTTAAGGTCACTCCTACTTCTGGCATTCTTCATTCAGAAAGCTTTTCTAGTGCTAACATCCCTCGTTCTAAGTGCCCTTCCAGCTGGGAAATGCTGTATAATAAACTTTCTCCCAACTTCAACTTTCTTCTTTGAAAGGTACCTAGACATTCTCTGTATCAGGGCCCAATTTCCTCTGGTCTTCTAGGAATTACTTATTTGCTTGCATTTTATATGTATCTTAATATAGTATTTTAAAAGCACAAATGTTGCTGTTTTTAACAGAATACCTTTTTTCCCCCAATAAATACTCCCATTACCAAAAATAGTAATATCAACAGCCATTTTATCTGGTCAAGGCATTGAACAGAATTACTTTTTTGTCTTTGAGCCAGATAGCGTACTGTATTTTCTTTTTGGCTGTGAGACTCAGCACCAGAGTTTTCATTCAGAGCATCACCAGTGTGCTGTCATAAATTACATTGAAATAAGTGTTTTATCACATACCATATACTTTATTATTTTAAATTAACCTGTCCTGATTACATTCACCAACTGAACACAGGCAAAAAACAACCCTGCAGTTAAGTGTATTTTGAAGTTCCTCCTGGCTCTATATATGTTGTAAAGTCTCTCTCATCAATGATAATGGATGCTTTTGAGCATATACTTCTGACATAGAATTCTAAAGGCTTTTTCCAAGCTCTAATATCCCTTCTTTTATGTGTCCTCCCAAGCACTGTCAGTCTCCTCTATGGCTACTACGAGGCTCAACATTATTTTCAAGTCCCCCTGACTTTTCACATTTTCTCAGGCTCTTACAGTTTTATAAGGTCCTCCCTCCCCACTTCTGATATTCCAAGTTCTAGGGTGTCATCCAAGTCAGGCATTCTATGATACCTCCCAACTCAGAAAAGCTTTGCAGGTCTACTATTCTTGCTTCTATGTTTACTCCCAATTCTGACCTTCCAAATTCATACTACTCCCAGTTTCCATGTTCTGTGCTCTTCTACCCCAAACATTCTTTGGTAGTCACACCCCAGTCAGACATTCTATACTCTAAAGACCCTTCCAGGGCTGACATTATTTGTTCCAAGGCACCATCTCATTCTGATCTACTCCCATTTTTGTCCTTTTCATTCATTTAAATTTATGACAGTACATGTTTCTCAATGATTTAACATGATTCCTTTAAATCCCATGTACTTAACAATCCCTCCCCATACAATAACTTTATTACCAATGACAATTTCAATAGCACCTCTTACCTGATTAAGGTAGTGCAAGAAATTAAGATAAGCCAGAGTAGACACTGTTTTTACTTTTCCTCTCCTGTCTGGTTCATATTTAAATTTTAATTCAGAATATGGACACTATGTTGATATAAATTCTATTGAAATGTTGTGTATCATGCTATACACTTTATTTTTACATAAATTAAGCAATTCCTCCTAATACTTTGGCCCACTGAGAAAATTTAGGAAAAAAAGACTCCTTTCTAACTGCAATAGTGTGTTCTTAGGCTCTTCCCACTTATATGTTCTAAGAACCCACCCAGCTTTGACATTCTGTGGCTTTAAGGCCATTCCTAAACCAGACATTTTCCTGTCCAAGTCTATGCCTGAGCAAAATATTCTGTATGCCGTCCCATAGGGACAATTTCGGGTTAGCACAAAGACCTATCCATCACAGGCCAAGCACTAAATCAAATGAAGTATTTGTTAAAGGCTTAGCACAGTACCTGGTATATAGCAAGCACAAAATAAACGCTTTGTTCCCTTCCAGCTCTTGACTATCTCTCACTGGCTGTGTTGTAAGGTCCCTTCCTATCAGTGAGAGTCTCTGTACTGAAACGACTACTGCTACTGTTTCCCAACAAGGTACAGTATGGAATTATTTTTCTAGTTGAAGTTTTTTTAAGTCCTGTAAGGCAGTTTATTTTCTCCTTTCTTTTTTGGCTATGTAGTTCAAGACCCGAATTTTAATTCAGAGCATCATCACCATGCTGATACGGTCAACACAGTCTTGAACAAATTAAAAAAAAAAATAAATCCCTCCCCAACTATGATAGTCTATATTCTAAAGCTTCTCCCAGTACAGCCATTGTGGTTCTAAGGCCATTCCTTTTCCAGAAATTGTGCTGGAAGGGATCTCATAGTCTAACATCCCTCTTCCAAGTGCCCCTCTCACATTTTCTGGAGGGCTTTCCAAGCCTGACATTCCACGTGCCTGGATCCTACTGACAATTTGTATTCTCTAACTCTAATCACCTCCCATTTCTTGTTACAAGGTCTCCGCTGACATTTCCGTTTCTAGGGCCTTTTAGCTCAAGCATACTTGTTTAAGAAGCCTTCCAGTTTGGACAATTTGTATTTTAACGTCCAAAGCATTGACACAATTTCCTGTTTTTCCACTCCTTTGCCCACTGACATTCCTGTAGGTCCCCTTCTCTCATAATCTGAATTGCAAAGATGCCTCCCAGTTCATAGATTCTGTTTTATAAGTGTTCTCTCAATTGTGATACTCTGGCTTGGGTGTTCACTTCGTCTTTGGTATGCCATCTTGGCTCTAAACATTCTAATACCCAACATTTTCCAAATTTAGTTTTTGTCCTTTGATGCTGCAATGATTTAAAAGTGCAAATGGTGACCCTAATAAATTGTGTACTTTGCCAATTTGCTACCAATAAAATGAAAATTCAACAGCTACCTTACTCAATCAAGGTAAGGAATATTATTTTGTTGGGTACTCTGATGAAGCTCCTTATTTTTACCCCTCTCTTCTCTTATACAGTGCAGGACCCAAGTTTTAACTCATATCATCAAAACTATGGTGATATAAATTATATTGATAAATGTTATATTTTTATCATATTCCAAAAAACCCAACCTGTCCCTCCCAATACCTTATCCCAGAGTATATAAACAGAACTCCTTCCCAGATATTGCACTGTCTTCTAAAGTGCCAACATAGGCAATCTGTGGTTTTATGGCCACTTCTGTTTCACCTGCCCTTCCAGCTCATTTTCGCCTATTTAAAGCTATATGCCTAAGCTTGATGTTCTGTGTCCCAGGCCCCACTTGGTCCACTGGATGCAAGATTCTGGGTTCTCTCTTTTCCACCTCTATTTTTAGTTTTAAGATACCTCCTACCTCTCCTATTACAGGTACAGTTCCTTTCAACAAAGGCATTCTAGGTGCCAGAACACTTCCTAGATTAGCCATTGTATGTGCTGCCTGTTCAGATATCCTGACTGCTATGATCACTCCTAATTCTGCCATTCAGCATCTGGACTACCTTCATAGCTCTGTTTCTCTATTTTCTGAGCTCTCCCCCACTTCCAATGCTCTCCCTTTAAAGGACTTCTTAGCACTGATATTTGGTTTAAAAACTCCTGCCCTCTGCTCTGATATTCCATTTTTTTCTTTCCAATTTGAAATTTATCACAACCCGTGTTCAGCAATCCAATAATAACACACAATGCTCTCCTTGAATCTGTTTACATACAAATTTTCCCCAATATAGACAGGGCTTTCAATAAGTTATTACTGAAAAGGGCACTTCAATTACTTTTTGGCAGTTAGTTAAGACATACCCCTTTCCTCTTTGTCACTATGGTTCAGAGCCTGACTTTTCAGAGAATTCCAATGGCACTAACAAATTATATTAAATGTCGTATATCATACCACATTCTCGGAAGGAGTAACTAGGCCACTTAACACCTTGGCTTATTAAAATGTAAAAAACACTCCATCCAAGATAGCGTAGCACCCTAAGGACCCTCTCAGCTGTTATGTAGTATGTTCTAAGGGCCCTCCTAGCTCTCATATAAAGCTACTCCTTTTGCTGATAAGTGTTCTAAGGGTTCTTAGACCTGTTATCTTTTGCTCTAAATGTACCCCCAAGCACAGACTCTTCTTCTCCAGGGTTTATTTCCACATGACATTTTTCAAAGGTCCCATGGGGGCTGCGAGTTTGGATTCTCAGACTGCCCACCTCTCGATTCTCATGTCGTAAGGTGCCTCCAAACTGTATATTCTAGGTTTGATGGTTACATTAGCCCAGACATTCATTTCTCAAATGCCTCAGATACTTGATTTCTAAGGTCCTATAAGCTGACAGTAAAAAAAAAAATTGCTTTTTTGGAGGGGCAATTGGGGTGAAATAACTTGCCCAAGGTGTCATAACTGTAAGTGGTGTGTCTGAGGTCGGATTTGAACTTGGGTCCTCCTGACTCTAGGGCCGGTGCTCTATTCACTGCACCTAGCTACCCGTCTGACAATCTGTTAACCAGAAAAGGACCTTTCCACTAAGGTTTTTCCCACCTACTGACAATCCCTCTTTTAGCAGCAATTTCACCTTGATAATTTTGCTCTCCAAGATGCCTCCTAGCTCAGTTTTAAGTGCCCTATGAGCTCTGTAATTCTATATTCTAAGATCTCTCCCATACCCAGTATTTTTTCTTGAAAGAGACCTCCAACTCATACCTTCCATGTTCTAAGGCCCCAACAAGCTCGGGTTTTTTTTTGTTTACTCATTTTTAATTTTATGACATTGAATATGGTTCTTAGTCATCCAATGATATAAAAGCATAAATTATGTCCCTTTTAACTCCCGTATACTTAACAGTGGTGTATTCCAGACAGGTCATCCCATATTGGGGAAATCTAATGTCCACAAATTTTTTCATGTAAATCTTAGAAATCATCAAAATCTAAAAATTGGGTCTTTATTGTTTTGTTTACTATCTACACTTGCAGTGATAGAAGTGCTATTAAAGCAGATTAAATATAAGTGTGTCATGTGTCAATCCCCACTCCCCAGCCCATTGTTAAACATTTACAAACACACCCTTGCTTAACACTTTATTTCTTCAATATAGTCAGTTAATTACAAATACTATTTCTCTCAATTCTTACCTGATCAAGGACCTGCGTGATACTACTTCCTGACAGCCAGATAAGGCTCTTTATTGTGCTTTTCCTCTTTGAATGGATTTTATTTAAAATTAATTTTAATTCATAACATCACTATTCTGATGTTAAATTTAAATAAATATTCTCTCATACCATAAATGTACATTATTGTTTAATTAACCTATCCTTCCCAATTCCTTGGCCTTCTGAAGCATATGAACAAAAATCCTTTCCAGTTATAATGTGTATTCTAAGGCCCCTTCTAGTCTGTGTTCTAAAAGTCCTCTAAGGCATAGTATGGAATCACTTTTTCTGTATTTCTTGGGGGGGGGGGGGGGTGCAAATAAAGGCACTGTATTTTCCCCTTTGGTTGTGTGATTCAGGACCTGAGTTTAATTTGGAAGATCATCATTTTACTGATATAAATTTTATTGAAATAAATATTTCATATCACACTCACTGCTTTTTTTTTTAAATCTGACCATACCTTGGTCCAATGAGATTAGAACAAAATACAATGCCTTCTTATCTTTGCTATCATATGTTTTAAAGACCCAACTTACCTTTGAATTTTAAGCTCTTAAGAGCAGTCCCATCCCTGAAATTTTCTGTTTTTATGGCCACTCCTAGTTATAACATTCTGTGTTAGAAGGGCTCTCCTAACTGTTATCCCTTCTCTACGTCTACTCCCAGACCTGACATTCTGTGTGCAAAGGTATCCCAGGCTCTTGCCAATTGGGTCTCTGGTCCTGAACATCTCCTGTTTTTGTGTATTATAATAGGTCCTTTCCATGTTCTAGAGACCCATCCATCTCAGGAATTCTGGATTCTAAGATGTTACTTTGCTCAAAAACACCAGGTATGATAGTTGTTCTATCTATATCAATTCCCAGTTCTGACTTTCAGTCCAAACTCTGAAACTCTGCGTTCTAAGCTCTCTCCTACCCCTCCAACATACTCCCTTGAAAGGCACCTATGCACCCACACATTTTGTGTTCTAAGGACCCTAATATCCTTGGCTACAAGATATGGGAGATTTTCCCCTCTTTTTCATTTCTTTCATTGTTATGTTGCATATGGGTCTCAGCAATACAATGAACTAAATAGACAAAAGATGTCTCTTTTAGATCCTGTGCAGTTAACACTTCAAAGAAAAATAAGTACTCCATATTTATTGATAACATTTTAATAGTAACAGCAGTCTTATGTGACCAAGATGCTGCATGAATTAGTTTTGTCCTTTTTATTTAGACTGATAAGTAACTGTTACTGTCTCAGTTTTACTTTGAACAGGTGACTCTATGTTGTAAGGACCTCCCACACCAGACACTGTGTACTCTGAGGCCTCAGTGCAGCTCTGACCTCCCAGGGAGTTTGAAATTTTTTATGACACTGTGTAGGATTTTTTTTTTTAGCCATACAGTGATTGAAAAGCACAAATGGTGGTGCTTTTGAATACTGCATACTTAACACTTTATGTTTTCAATGAATACAACCAATTAAGTATCAACAACATTAATTCCAGTTTTATTATTCTTTTTTTTTTTTTTAAAGCAATTGGGGTTAAGTAACTTGCTCAAGGTTACACGGCCAGTTATTTCTGGGTGTGGTGCTGAGTATCTGAGCCCGGATTTGATCCAGGTCATCCCGACACTGGAACCAGTGCTCTTACTCGCTGAGCCACCTGGCCGCCCCTAAGCAATTGGGGTTAAGTAACTTGCTCAAGGCTACACGGCCAGGTGTTTCTGGGTGGGTGCTAAGCCTCTGAGCCCGGGATTTGATCTCCAGGTGTTCTCAACACTGGAGCCGGTGCTCTTACTCGCTGTGCTACCTGGCCGCCCCTAGTTTTATTATTCTTACCCAAAGAATGTGCACAGAAATTTTTATTTTGTACCCAAATGATGCTTTACCTCTCTTTATCTCTGGGTAGTTCAGGACCTGACTTTTAAAATTCTGAGCATCAATAGAGCTTATATAAATTACATTGAAATGAATGTTGCATCTTATACCATAAGTTTACTTTGTTAGTCTTCTTTTAATTAACCAGGCACTCCCACTATCTTGGCCTGCTGAGCAAAACAAACAAAAAAAACCCAAACAAAACAAACAACCCCCCATCTGTGTTCTCAGGACACCCCCTAACTCTAACACTCAATATTCTGAGGGACCTCCCTGCTGTTCTAGTCTGTGGTTTGAGCCCCACTCTACTTCTGACACCCTCTCTGATTCTGGCATTCTTCTGTGAAATGGCCTACGGACATTCTGGGTCTTCAGCTGTTCCATGATCATTTCCCACTGGATGAGTTTTAAGGTCCCTTCTACCTCTAATATTTCCTCTTTTCAAAATCCTTTCAGCTCAGATATTCTGGATTCTAGGAGGGCTCCAGATTCAGACCTTTTATGTTCTAAGTCCCCTCCCAGGGCAGATATTCTGGCTTCTAGGGTCACTGACAATTCTGACATTCAGTTCTAACATTCACCCTTCAAAAGACACATCCAGTATGGCCATTCCATGTGCTAAAGGACTTCCTTGGCCTAATGGTCTATGTACCTCTGAACTCTGATCTTCAAAGGTTTTGTTCTTTTCATTTAATGATTTAAATACAAAAATGGTATCCCTTTTGAATCTCGAATACTTAACATTTTATTTCATTAAATAAGTTCAACCAATTCACTCCCAATAATAATGGTATCAATAGTAGTCTTACCTGATCAAGGCCATATAGGGAATTACATTTTTTTTGGTAGCCAGATAAGGCACCATTATTACTACTGTTCTTCTTTGTGTCTGTGGTTCAGGACCTGACTTTTTAATTCAGAGCATCAAAACTGGGCTGACAAATTATCTTCAAATACATGTTGCATCTAATATCATAAATATGATTTGTTATTCTTCTTTTTCTAAATTAACCAGTCATTCCCAATAATTTAGCCCACTGAGCAAATAGGAACCACTATAATCCCCCCACCTTTTGAGACTGTGTGTTCTAAGAATCTGAGATTCTCCTCTCTATGGCTATTCCTCCTATTTTCAGGCCTGACATTCTATGTCCTACGGTCACAGATTGATTGGGTTCTTGAACTCTGACCATGTCCTACTTTGTATCTTAGAAGATCCCTCCAAACTGGGATATTCTAGGTTTCTCGAGCTCCATCCACTTCAGGCCTTCTGGATGCTAAGATGCCTCCCAGCTTGTACATTCCACATTCTATGTCTACTCCCAGGTTTAGCATCCTAGCTTCTCTGTCCACTTTTAGTTGTGACATTCAATGTGCAGCCTAACCTCCCATCTGGAAAATTCTGTTGGCTAAAGCTGTCTCCCATCTCCATCACTCTACTTTTAAAGACAACTCCTACCCCACTCCCCCACCCTCACAGTATTTTGACTATGGCCCAACTTCCCTCTGAGCTTCTAAGACTCTTTTTTCTTTTTAATTTATTTTTATTTTATGACATTGCATATGTTTACAATGATGTTAAAGCACAAATGGTGTCCTTTAAAGTCTTGTGTATTTAACACAATAAAACCAATTCATGTCCTGGCTCACACAGCAAATAAGTGTCTGAGGCCAGATTTGAACTTAAGTCTTCCTGATTCCAGGTCAAGCACTCTATTCTATACTCTCCATCATATAACATTAATATCCAATAGCAATCTTACCTGTTCTGTGCTTATAATTTATTTTTTTTGGTATCCAGTTAAGGCATTGTATGTTGACCTTTCCATTTTGGCAGTGTAGTTCAGGATCTGACTTTTAATTCAGAGCATCAAAATTATGCAGAAATAAATTATAGCAAAATAAATGTTCTATCTCAACTATAAATATATTTAATTATTGTCTTATAACAATTTATCTGTCCCTTCCAATACACTGGTCCTCTGAACACAATTAAAAAACCTTCTCCCCAGCCTTCCCAGCACTGACAATCTGTTTTAAGGGCCCTGCCCACTGACACTGTGATTCTTAGGTTTGAAATTCACTATTCTAAGTTACATGCAACTTTCAGCATATTGTCTTGAAAGGTACCTCCAAGTTACACATTCCATATTCTAAAGAACCTTATATGGTCCTGTTCCTTCTCTGATATTCTAGAGTTTTTTTTTCCTTGTAATTTATTTCTTCATTTTTACTTATTACATTGCATATGCTTAGCAATACAGTGATTTAAAAGCACAAATGGTGTCCTTTTAAAGTCTTACATATTTGGCACTTTATATTTTTCAAAGAATACAACCAAATCATGTCCTGGGTCACACAGCAAATAAGTGTCTGAGGCCAAATTTGAATTCAGGTCTTCCTGATTCCAGGTTCAGCATTTCATGCACTGCATCATACAATATAAACATCTATAGCAATCTTACCTGAT
The DNA here is from genome assembly GCF_028583685.1 of Petaurus breviceps papuanus. NCBI lineage: Eukaryota > Metazoa > Chordata > Mammalia > Diprotodontia > Petauridae > Petaurus > Petaurus breviceps. The sequence continues at coordinate 51,756 of NW_027187089.1, read as the reverse complement.
CCGTGCTTAGAATTTTTTTTGGGGGGGAAGGGAGGGTATCCAAATAAGGCACTGTATGTTCACCTTTCCACTTTGGCGATGTAGTTCAGGACCTGACTTTTAATTCAGAGCATCAAAATTGTGCAAAAAAAATTATATTGAAATACATGTTGCATCTCATAACATAAATATACATTTCAACTGTTTAAAAATTTACCTGTTCCACCCAATACCTTTGCCCATTATACCCTTCCTAATATGTTAGCCCACTAAGCAGATTTAAAAAAAACAACTTCCTAGCTATGATACTGTACAGTGGAAGGCCCTTCCCAGATCTGATAATCTGTATTTTATGGGCCCTCCCCACTCTGACATTCCTTTTTTATTTTTGTCAGGGGGGAAGAAAGGGCAGTTGGAGTTAAGTCACTTGCCCAAGGTCACATGGCTAGTAAGTGGTAAGTGTCTAAGGCTGGATTTGAACTCAAGTTTTCCTGACTCCAGGGCCTAGCCACCCCATTCTGCAATTCTTCCATCACCCCTACCTATGAAACTTGCTATTCTAAAGTATAGCTAACCTCTGGTATATACTCTTGAATGCCATCTCTTCAAGTCAGACATTTCATGTTCTGAAGAATCTCCTAGCCCTGTGGTCTTAAGCCCCTCCTTACTCCTCAGATAGTCTAGGTTTTTTTAACTTTTAATTAACATATTCATTTTTATTAAATTACATATGTCTTGTAAGTCTACCTTTGCCCTTTGACTATGTGGTTCAGAACATGTTTTAATTCAGAGTATCACCATTGATATAAATTATGCTGATGTAAGTATTTCATCTCATATCAAATATATCATTTGATACTGTCATTCCTAAAAACTTGCTAAGCACATTAAAAAAAAAAACCTTCTTCCAGCTATATTTCCTGTTCTCATCACCTTTTCAACTCTATGTTCTAAGGGCCTACCCATCTCTAACATTCTGTGATTCAACCTTTTGTGTTCGAAGGCTTCCCAAAGTTCTGATAAACACTTTCTCTTCAACCTCTGACATTCTGAGTTCTCAGGCTCTATCTCCTGCTTTATTAGTTTTAGAGTCCCTCCTACTTCTGATATTCTTTGTTCTCAAGATCCTTTTGGTTCAAGTATCCTTGATTCTAAGATGCCTCTAGCTTCATATATTTTATGTTCTAAGAGTACAGTCAGGTCTAATATTCTGGCTTCTATGGCCACTCACATTTCTGATATTCAGTGCTTTCCCAGCTTGAAATTTTATATTCTAGGCTCTCTTCCATTATTTTTCCCTATCACCCTTCAAAAGGCACATTATAAGGCAGAAATTCCTTCTCTAAGAACCGCTATGGGCTAATACAGTGTGCTCTAAGACTCTGTCCAGTTTGGATCTATTAGGGTTTTTACCCTTGTCATTTATTTACTCATTTTGATTTTATCACACTGTATATATGTCTTAGCATTACAATGATTTAAAAGCATGAATGGTGTACACCTTTAGAAACTTACTATACTTAATTTCTTTCAATAAATTCAACCAATTCATTCCCCCAAATATTGATATAAGTGGCAGTCTTACCTGATCAAGGCCATATGGGAAATTACTGTTTTTTGTTAGCCAGATAAGGCACTGTATTTATTATTCTTCTTTAGGACCTGACTTTTAATTCAGAGCATCAAAACTATGCTGACATAAAATACGTTGAAATATGTTGCATTTTATACTTTATTATTTTTTTAGTTAACTAGTCACTTCCAATAATTTACTCCACTAAGGAAATAAAAACCACTGAAGCCCAGCTTATGATATTGTGTGTTCTAGGCCTTTCTGACTTAGGACATATCACTTTCTGAGGGTTTTTAAAGCTCTGAAATTCCATATTCCAATTCCAAATTTCAAATTCCAATTCTATTGAAAGACACCCTTAGTTCTGACATAGTGTGGCCTAAGTCCCATACAGGGACAAGACCCACAGTTGAAAAAGCACTGAAGGGGTCAAGAGTAGAAAAGGTTTAAGAGGCCCTGGTCTAAAGGCTTCTTACAGCTGATACCACTTCTGAAGGCTCTCCCACTTCTGACATTCTCTATTCTAAGGTCCCACTGGCTCTGTCATTCTGGCTTCTTAATTATGATCTCCTTTTTGAGTTTTAAGGTCCTTCCTATCTCTGATATTCCTTGTTCTCAAGATCTTTTCAGATCAGGCACTCTCAATTCTAAAATACTTCTCAGCTCAGACATATTATATTCTAAGAGCCCAGCTGGGTCTAATATTCTGGCCTTTATGTTCACTCCCAATACTGACATTTAGAACCCTTCCCAATACTGACATTTAGAAGCCTTCCCACTCTGAAATTCTGTATTCTGTTATCTTCAAGCTCTACCACTCATTGCTCAAAAAGCACCTTCCATAGGAGACATTCCATATTCTAAGGACTTGCCAGAGGTCCAACCCTGCTTTAATCTGCTAGGATGTTTGTACTTTTTAATCTATTTATTTTCATTTTATGACACTGAATATTTTACTTAATAATCCCTTCAGATTCCTTAGAGTACAAATAATTTCTTTTAAATCTCATATACTTACCACTCTGTCCCCCCGCCCCCCCCATAAATACAAATTATCAATTAAGTATATATTACATCTTACCTGATCAGGACTGTGCAAATAATTACCTTTTTTTTGTAGCAATATATGACATTGTATTTTCACCTTTCCTCTTTGGCTGTATGGTTCTGGAACAGAGTTTTAATTCAGAGCATCACCCCTGTGCTGATACAAATTATATTGAAATAACTGTTTCATATCAAAGCAGCTTTTATTTTTTAAATTAATTTGTGAATCCTAATACCTTGTCCAACTCAGCACATTAAAAAAATAAAGACACCAACCCAAGTTATGAGATTATGTGTTCTAAGACCCCACACTCTACTCTAACCTCCCAAGGTCCACCCCCCTTTTCAATTTTTAAAATTAATTTTTATTTTATCATATAGCTCATGATGTGTTTTAACATTACGATTTAAAATCACAAATAGTATCCCTTTTAAATACTATTCAACACTTTATTTTTTTCAAAAATGTTCCCCATTCAATACGCTGTCCACAGAGCTAATTTTTGTTTTTTATAGCCAAATACGACATTGCATTTAATTAAAGCACCACTTCTGTGCTGATATAAATATATTGAAATGAATGTTGTATATCAAAGCATAAATATATTTTGCCATTGATCATTAAATTAACCTGCCCTTCCCATTACTTTGGCCTACTGAGCACATTAAAAAAAGAAACAACCCAGCACCCTTTCCAGGTGTAATGGGAGGTGCAGCTTCTCTTCTCCCACCCACCCACAATCCCAGGATGCTTTACCTCAAAGAGGACAAAGCTGACTCTGGGCTCTGATTGGCCCAAGTCTTGGCCTTCCCTTCCCCACCCTCTTCCACCTTTGCAGCAAATATATGGGATAGGCCAAGGACTCAGAGGCTGCCACGATTGGTCCTGGATTCTCTGACGTAAATTTCCCCACCTCCTTTTCCACCTTCACAGCAAAGGCTAGGACAAAGAGGCTAGGATTCTCTAACGCACTTTCCCCTCCCTCTTTTCACCATCGAAGCCAATAGTAGATAGGCCGACGACTAAGCCCCTCCCATGATCTGATTGGCCCTGGGTTCTCTGACGTAAATTCCCCCTCCCACCTTTGCAGCAAACACCGGCAAGGTCTAAAAACAAGGCTGCTTCTGGAATCGGATTGGCCACGGATACTCTGACGCACTCCTCCCCCTCTCAGCCGCTCCCATGATCTGACTGGCCCTGGAGACTCAGACAAATTCCCCTCCCCCTTTTCCACCTTTGAAGCAAAAACTGTCAAGGCCTAGAACAAAGCTGCCTCTAGAACTAGACAGGCCCCGGATTCTAAGATGTATATCCCGCCTCCCTTCTTCCACCTCTGCAATGAACACTTAAATAGGCTCAGAATAAAGGTGCCTCAGGGACCTGCCAGGCTCCGAATCCTATGACGGCACTTTCATTTTCCTTTCCTCCTTCCGCCCCCGCGCCCTACACTGGCTATGAACCGCAAAACTAGCAGATCCCGCACCCTATGACGCACTTTCATTTTCCTCTTCTCCTTCCGCCCCCGCGCCCAACACCGGCTCTGTCTACCGCAAAACTCCGGATGCTAAAACGCATTTTCTTTCCCTCACCCCCACCCTCCCACCTCCGAAAGGAACACCTTATAGGCTTAGAAAAAAGCTGCCTATGACGCACTTTCCTTTCTTTGCTCTTCTTCCCCCTCCGAGAATAACACCAGCTAGGTCTAGGATAAAATCAGGTCCTCTGGGACCTGACTGGCTTCCCGCTTTGCTGGCAAAGCTTAAGGTACCCACCCACCTGCCAATTTCACAGCAATCGGGCCGTGAACAAAGCTGCCTCTTGGACCTGACAAATCAGTGGCGCAAGTTCCTTCCCCATCCACCTTCCACCTTCCCAGCCAACATGAGATAGACCGAGGACAAAGCTGCCTCTGGTACCTGGTTGGCCCTGGATTCTCTGCCGCACTTCATTTCTTACCCCCCTTCCACCTTCAAGTCGGATTGGCTGAGGACAAAGTTGCCCGTGGCATCTCATAGACGCACATCAGTGGAGCTGCGTCCTTCCCATCCACCTTCACAGCAAAAACTGGCTAGGTAGAGGACAAAGCTGCGTCTGAGACCTAATTGGTGCAGTCAATGCTGCAGTTTCCTGCCCACCCACCCACCTCCCACCTTAGCAACAAACACGGGATAGGCCAAAGACAAAGCTGCGTCTGAGACCTGATTGGCGCAATCAGTTCGCAGTTTCCTGCCCACCCACCCACCTTCCACCTTAGCAACATAGGGTAGACCGAGGACAAAGCTGCGTCTGAGACCTGATTGGCCCTAGGTTTTCTGAAGAACTTCCTTTCCGCCATCATAGCCAACATGGCTGCCTCCTGTTACGTAACTTCAGCTTCTATTCCCCACTCCCGCGCCAACCTCAGTTAGGCTAGGACAAAGCAGTTCTTGGCAGTTGATTGTTCATCTCCTCTCCCCTTCTCTGAAGTGGTCTCCTGGTTATATCGGAGCCTGAAAATTCCTAGCCCCCGAGACAATTAACACCCCAGCACTTGGGTGGTTTCTGACTCAGATGTCTTGCTGCTCCTGTTGTTATAGGAGAGAGGGAGGAGAGGCAAAAGGAACTGAGTCTCGGGAAGCTATGCCCCTTGGCCTTTGTTGTATGTTCTCCTTGTAATAGGGCAGTGAGTTGACTGGTCCAATGGGGTCATTGCTGCCTTAGCAACTGATTTCTCTAGCCTGGGGAACTCTTTGAGACTCCACCTTTATAATTAAGTTACTAGAGTTTCCAGTTAGGAATTCAATTTATCTTCTTTAAAATATCTAAGGTGGGAAGTTGTTTGCACTTTTAAAGATGAATTTCCATTACAGCAAATCTGCCAAGGAGGGAGGGGCTTGGTCCATAAACATTTATCAAGCACTTACCATATGCCAGACACTGCTACCTGAGGATACAAATGTGAATAAAGCAGTTCCAGCCATCGAGAAGCTTACAAGCTAATGGTGGAAAATAATACAAAAGAAAAATGAAAGGAGTAGAGAGGGATGGGAAAGGAGAAGAAAATACCCCGCAAAGGGTGGTGAAATCCATTACAAAGAGTGCAAACTGGGTGGCATGAAGAGATGGCTGTCCTGGGAGTCCTCTTTAAACGTAGTCATAGGGAGGATGTTTTTGCTCCACCTTCTAGCCTTCCAATCAGAAAGGCTGAAGGTACTGAGGGTACTGATGAGGTGTTAATGTGAAAGTTGATGCAATCTTGAAGGATGGTGAGTTTCCTGATAAGGTTTCCTGGGGACATAAAAAAGTCCAGTCCAAGGAATGCATACTGTTAGAAAATGAAGAGATGAAAGGTGTGAAGTTGTAAAAGAAATGGGTTTGATAGTTGGGATTTGTGAGGTTCTACCTCCCAGGTAAAGTCGCACCTTAATGGCTTCAGTCTTTAGCTATGGGGTCTCCCTGACAAACAACCATACAGGTGTGGGCTGATCAATTGGTAATATTTGAGCAGGGAATTGAGACAATGGTGACTTAGGCAAATACTGATGTTACACGGAACAGGCACTCTGGGAATAGAGAGAGGAGTCACACAGCCCTACATTCTGCTGGTGGGCAGAAAGGAACAAGCATTTATCGAGCACCTAATATATGTCAGACACTAGGCTAGATCAGAACTTTTGTGCTATAAGGGGTTTTCTCCCTCTGATGCCTCTTCTAAGCATTCTCCTACCTTTCAAATTCTCTTCTGCAGACTCCAAAGTCTGACATTCTGTGTGCTAAAATTCCAGTTTGAAAATTTCCATTCCCAGCCTCTGAACATCTCCAGTTCTCTCTCTATTTAGGTCCCTCATAGTTTTGACTTTATAGCTTCTAAAGTGTCTTACAGCTCAGGATTCTAGATTTGAAATTTCCTTCCAACTCATACATTTTAGGTTCTAAGTGTCTTCCCCCACCTGATATTCTGGCTTTACTTTCCATTTCAAAATGGAACTTTCAGATGTGGAACTTAACCTCAAAGTTAAGAAATTCTGTGTTGTAAGCTCTTGGCCACATCCATGATTCCCCCTTGTGATATTTGTGATGCCAAGGCTTCTTTCAGAGCAGCACATGATTTATATTCTCAGACCACCCAATATGGAAGGTTTTAGACACTACAAGTCTGATCTTTCATATTTTAGGGATCTCCTCCCTCTGATATCTCTTCTTCTAAGTGCTCTCCTAACTCTTTCATTCCTTCTGCCATGGATACTCATAGGTCTGACATTCTCTGTATTAAAATCCCACTGCCTTCTGACAATTTCTTTTCTTAGTCCCTGAACATCTCTCAATTTCTCTATTCTAAACACTCCAACTCTGACATTTCAGCTGCTACAACCTCATGTAGTTTAGATTCTGGATTTGAAATTTTCTTAAAGGTCAAACACTCTATCTAAATCCTCTTCTAGATCTAAAATTCTGGCTTCACTTTCCACTCACAGTTGGAACATCTGAAGGTTGGACTTACCACCTAGCTTTAAAATTCTGTATTCTAAGCTCTCACTCACCTCCAACTTTCCCAATTTAATGATAACTGGAAGCCTAGACATTCAGTGTTCTAAAGAGCTTCCAAGACATGATATTTTGGGATCTGAAGAAAGCCTGTACTGTGATTTAAATTTTTTTCTTTAAGTTTTGTTTTGTTTTTAGCATTGGTTTATTATGAACTTCCCAGCTGTGACACTTTGATTCTAAGACCACATCATCCCATAATTTTATATTTTTTTCACTTTTTATTAATTGTATCGTTATTATTATTATGTACGTAGGTCTTCTGGATATACTGATTTTTGAAACATATGCTGTGTCCCTTTTAATTCCTCCTTATGTAATATCTTATTTAGTAGCCAAAATTACTCTCTATTCTTTATTATTTATAGTAATACTAATAGTAGTCTGTTCCAAAGAAGGAAATGCATGGAATTGCATTTCTTTCTGAGTGCCAGTATTTTAGGTTTTGGGGATTTTTATGTAGCAAGCCAAAAAAACCAGTACTTCTACCATACTTTTTTTGGTTATGTGGTTGAACATGTGATATTTTTTTTAAAAAGGACCACCACTAGTCTAACTCATAACTAATTGTAATAAATTATTAACCTCATAAGAAAGGTCTACTTTCTTCTTAATTTTTAAAAGTTAATTAAAATTGGCCAATATTTTGACCGCTAAGATAGATTTAAATACATTGTTACCATTTCTGGTATTTTCTGTTATGAGCTCCTTCCAAGGTTAATTTATGTTCTCAGAGTCCTTTTTAGGACAATTCAAGTTCTAACCTTTTATGTTCTAAGGTCTCTCTCTGCTCTTATAGCCCTACTTCTAAATGCTCTCTGACCTATCTCACTTTCTTCTCCATGGGTTCTTCCTGGTCTGACATCATGTGCTAAAAACCTTCTCGTTTCTTTCTCAGTTCTAAAGATTCTCTTCGATTTGATATTGAGGTTCTAGGCCTCCTCCAGTTCAGGATTCTGGATTTAATATTTCCATTAAACTTAAATATTCTCAGTCCCAAGTGTCTTTCCAGATGTTACCTGCCTTCTCTGTGCAATTTCAAATTTTGACATTCAGAGTTGCAACTTCCATCCTACCTAGTAAAGTCTATATTCTGTGCTCTCTGTGACCTCCAATATTCTTCCCCTAAAATCACCTTGAAGGCCAGACATGTATTATAAGGACACTTCTAAACCTACAGCTCTAGTTCCTAAAGCCAAAACATCCTCAGATATGCAAAGGCTCTTTTATACATTTAACTTTTTCAATTTTATTGATTTCAGTACACTTGGCTTCTGCCTTATCATTAAAATGGCTTCAAAGCACACATCTGATTCCTTTTAATTCCAAGGACTTCCAACACCTACTCCTCAGACCCTTCCCCCCCCCCAATAGTCTACTATCATTAAGAGGGATATCAATAATACGCTATTAAAACTTTTTCTTTTCTTGTATGGATTGCATTATTTTAGTGTGCCTTTGGAGTTTTGTTGGTACAGAAAAAAATAAACAGTACTTTCACCATACCCTTCTGGCTCTGTGGTTATAGATGTGAGATATAGATGTTTAATCATCAATTGTTGGCTAAGCTATATTAAATTGGAAAAAAATTATTAATCTCATGAAAAATCTATATTCTTTTTTGTGTCTTTTTTTGGAGGGGGGAAGGCAGGGCAATTGGGGTTAAGTAACTTGCCCAAGGTCATACAGCTAGTAAGTGTTAAGTGTCTGAGGGCAGATTTGAACTCAGGTCCTCCTGACTCCAGGGCTGGTGGTCTATTCACTGCACCACCTAGCTCCCCCCCCACCAATCTATATTTCTTTTAAAAAAAATTACCAAGAACTGGTCAATATTTTGGCCCTATAAGGATATGTATTAAAATAAATCCTATCTTCTTGATTGGGGTGAAGTCAAGATGGCAGAGTAGAAGCAGGACCTCCCAGCGGCTCCAGCTTCCACCTTCCCCAATCAATGTAAAAAGGGGACTCTGAACAAACTTTGGAGCTGCAGAAACCATAAAATAACACAGAGAAGCTAACCTCCCACTGAGGACAGCCTGGCAGGCCAGCAGGAATTGGCCAGCACAGTGCTCTGGGAGCCGAGCCCAGGCCCACAGGAGCCAGAGGTTTTAGCCCCAGGGTGGGTCTGACCAGCCCCCGGCCAAAGGGACTCTAGATCAGTAGCAGCTGTAGCCGTTTCCAGAATTATCGACACATAGATGCAAAGGACAAAGTGAGAGGTCAGTGCAGTTTGGACTTTGGGACCCAGTAAGTGGGAGTACGTGGGCTTATGCACCTGGGGCAAGAAGCCACTGAGATGCCTGGCACAGCCAGCCAGCACCACCTGGCAGCTTCAGCTCCTGGCCTGCAAAGTGTAGGGGGACCAAGCGACCAGTCTGAGGGGTAATTGCTCTTCCTTTAACCTGCTTGGATCTGGATTACAGTCTAGGGTGGAGGTCCCGGGGTGTGTGTGTCCAGTAGAAGCCTCAGAGAGGGCACCCATCTAATACCTCCAGCAGCTGAGAAAACCCCAGCATTTGGGATGAAAGCTCCCCTGTCTGCTGGCAGAGTCCTACTGTGGCAAAAAGCCCAGGGGTCAAGTAACTGAGGGGCGACATGACCAGGAAGGAAACAAAGCAGACAGAAGACTCCAACATTAGACTCCTTTTTGGGGGACAAAAAGGAGCAAAGCATGGAACAGGAGGAAGACAGTAAAGTCAGAACTCCTGTACCAAAAGCTTCAAAGGAAAATATGAGCTGGTTACAGGCCATAGAGGACCTTAAGAAGCAAATAAGAGAAGTGGAGGAAAAATTGGGAAGAGAAATGAGAACGATGCAAGAAAATTATGAAATGAGAGTCAACAGCCTGACTGAGGAAAACAGCACCTTAAGAAACAGACTAACTCAATTGGCAAAAGAGGCTCACAAAGGCAGTAAGGAGAAGAATGCCTTAAAAAGCCAAATTTGCCAGATGGAAAAAGAATCTCAAAAGCTCAATGAGGAGAATCATTACTTCAGAATTAGATTGGAGCAAATGGAAGCTGATGAATTTATGAGAAATCAAGATGCTGTTAAACAGATCCAAAAAAATGAAAGAATAGAAGGCAATGTGAAATATCTCCTGGGAAAAAGCACTGACCTGGAAAATAGATCCAGGAGAGATAATTTAAAAATTATTGGACTACCTGAAAGCCATGATCAAAGTAAGAACCTAGAAATCATCCTCCAGGAAGTTCTCAAAGAAAACTGACTTGATGTTTTAGAACCAGAGGGCAAAATAGAGGTTGAAAGAATGCACCGATCACCTCCTGAAAATGATCCCCAAAAGAAAACTCCTAGGAATATTATAGCCAGGTTCTGGAATTCCCAGATTAAGGAGAGAATATTACAAGCAGCCAGGAAGAAACAATTTGAATATTGTGGAAACACAATCAGGATAACCCAGGATCTGGCAGCTTCTACACTGAGGGATCGAAGGGCTTGGAATATGATATTCCAGAGGTAAAAGAAGCTGGGATTAAAACCAAGAGTCACCTACCCAGCAAAACTGAGTATCATGTTTCAAGGGAAAATATGGTCATTCTTTGGAATAGAGGACTTTCAAGCATTCTTGCTGAAAAAACCAGAGTTGAATAGAAAATTTAACATCCAGATACAAGAAGCAAGAGAAACATGAAAAGGTAAACAGGGAAAAGAAATCATAAGGAACTTATCAAAGTTGAACTATTAACATTCCTACATGGAAAAACAATAAATGTAACCGATAAAACTTTTCTCAGTATGAAAAAAGTTGAAGGGAATATAAATATATATATGTATATATATATATATATATATATATATATATATATGTCTATATATGCGGGTATATAGGCATATGAATAATATGTGAATGGGTGTAAATATGTTTACAGGTATACATAGGTAGAGGGCACAGGACCGATTTAACAGGAAGGGATGATACTTAAAAGGTGAAATTAAGAGGTGAGAGAGGAATATCATGAGAGGAGATGGGGAGAGACAGAATGGGGTAAACTATCTCATATAGAAGAGGCAAGGGAAAATGGTTACAATGGAGGGGAAGAATAGGAAGGCAAAAGGGAATGGGTCAACCTTATTCTCATTGAATTTGGCTTGGGGAGGGAATGAAATACACACTAAATCAGGTATCTCACCCTACAGGAAAGTAGGGGCGAAGGCGATGAGAGGGGGGATGATAGAAGGGAGGGCAGGCTGGGGGATAGGGAAGTTGGAAGCACCCACTTTTGAAAAGGGATGGGATCTAAGTAGAGAATAGAACAAGTGGGAGGTGGGATAGGAGGGAGGGAAATATAGTCAGTCTTTTACAATATATCTACTATGTTATTTTTTGCATTAGCTACACATGTATAACCTATACTGAACTGCTTATCTTCCTAGTAAGGGTGGGTGACAAGGGAGGAAGGGAATGAATCTGTAATTCAAAGTTTCAAAATCAAATGTTTAAATATATTACATATGTATTTAAACATTTGATTTTAAAACTTATATAGTATATATATACATATATATATACTATTATTAATACTATTTTACATGTAATTGGGAAATAAGATATATAGGCTCTGGGGCATGCCCTACTGGAAAAGTCGAAAGGGGTATGGGAGAAAATATGGGAGAAAGCAGATTGGAGGAGGGGATATCCTGTGGGACTGCTATTTTGGGGTGGTGGGTAGGGGAAAAATGGGGAGAAAATCTGTAATTCAAAATCTGGCGGAAATGAATGATGTAAATCAGAAGTTAATAATGCATTTGAAAAATTGAAAAAAATAAATATATGTCATATTAAAAAAAAACCAAAAAACTAAATCCTATCCATTTATGATATTTTCTCCTTTAAGGACCCTGCCAAAGTTGAGAATTTATGTAGTCAAGAGAATTTCCAACTATCCCCTGCAGTAGTTTTTAGGACACTCCATCTTCCAACATTTTGTGCTCCGAGGGATCTCTCCTTGCACTAATATCCTTTCTTGTAAATGTTCTAGTTACTCTCTCATTCTCTTTCCCATAGTTACTCCAAGTCCTGACATTCCATGTGGTGGAATTTCACTGCTTCTGACTGTTTCCATTTTCCACCTCTGAACATCTCCCACTCTTTCTGTTCTTGTGCTTGGCAACACTGACATTCCACCTTCTGCTGACTCATCTACCTTAGGATTCTGGAATCGAAATTTCCTTCCAGCTCAGATATTCTACATTTTAAATACCCTCCTGGGTCTAAAATTCTGGCTTTACTTTCCATTTTAAATTGGACATTCACAGGCAGGAATTACCCTGAGCTAGGACATTCTGAATTCTAAGTTCTTCCAATATTCTGTTTTGTAAAGTACCTAGAAGTATTACCATAGTATTTAGGGTTCTAAGGACCATCCCAGCCCTGATGTATTTTGTTTTAAGGCTGCACCCTGCTGGTTGATTGGTTTTTGTCCTTTGTGCTCAATGACTATGTGAAGTCGAGGTACAGCGTATCTGACTGTGCCTGATCCTCTGGAGGCTCTACCACAGGTCGGGCACACATCGTCCACATGGAGATTGGGAGTGGAGACGTCTCTCAATTTGAGCATCTCACGTTTCTTTTGAGTTACTTCAATTCTGATTTGCTCATAGAGCACCGCACCTTTTTTTGTGGTGGGCACACCATGCTGGGCAGTCCTGTGCCTGTTTCTCCCATGTCTGACAACCAATTTCAGAGTTCTTCTGAGATACATTGAGAATGTCCTTGTTGTTTTTTTGCTTTTTTGTTTGTTTTTGCTTTTTGGAGGGGGGAGGAGGCTGGGCAAGTGGGGTTAAGTGACTTGCCCAAAGTCATATGGCTAGTAAGTATTAAGTGTCTGAGGCTGGATTTGAAATCAGGTCCTCCTGACTCTGGGCCGATGCACTATTCACTGTGCCATCTAGCCTCCTAGAGAGTGTCCTTGTATTGTTTCACCTGACCTTTGTGTGAGCACTTGCCTTGTGTGAGTTCTCTGTAAAACAGTCTTTTAAGTAAATGTATATTTGACATTTGAACAATGTGGCCAGCTTGTCAGAGTTGCACTCTCTGCAGTAGAGTTTGAATGCTTGGTAGTTCAGCTCCAGAAAGAACCTCATTGTACCTTATCTTGCTGGGTCATCTTCAGACCCTTTCTAAGACAATTCAAATGGAAGTGATTCAATTTCCTGGCATGGTGCTGGTATACTGACCAGGCTTACAACAATGAAGTCAGCACAGCAGCTCCATAGACCTTCAGTTTGGTAGACAGCCTGATATTATTTTCTTCACATTGGTCTTCAGAGCTTCCCAAACACTGAGCTAGGCTGCACCCTGCTATGATCTTGAACGATTTCTTTAAATTAAAAAAAATGTATTGGATATAATTGCAATGGACATGTGCCTTGACAATATGATATTTCTGAAGTATAAGTATGGTGCCATTTAAATAATCTATATGGAACAACTTAATTTTGGTGAAAGGCTTTATATTATCATAAATATTCATAAAAATAGCAATCTTACCTATAGAAGGAACTGTATCAAATTACATTTGATTTCATAGAAAAGTTTTACTTTATAGGGGGATTGTCTTGACTAGCCAAAAAATAGGCAATACTTTCACTATATCTATTTGGCTGTATGGTTGAGAATATGAGATTTAAAAAAAATCATTACCACTTGTTAATATAAATTAATCCAAAATAAATTATTTATCTCATTTTAAAAATCTACTTTCTTTTTGTTTGTAAAGTTAACTGGAACTGGCCAATATTTTTGTCCATTCCCATCCTAAGGCTCCTTCTAGAGCTGATGCTTTATGTTCTCAGAGCCCTCTCAGCTCTCACATTGGGTAATTGGGAGGCCCCTACATATTCGGACCTTTTGTGTGTTCTGAGAGCTCTCCACTATGTGGTGTCTATTTTAAATCCTCTGTGCAGAACTGCTTTTTTTTTGCCAAAAAAGTCTCTACATTATCTTTCATAGAAACACCTATAGCAATCTTTCCCATACAAGGATGAGTGGAATTGCATTTGGTTCTGTGGGAAAGGTTTTAGTTATTGGAGGGAGTATTTTATTTTAAATATATATTAATTTATTTTGTTAAATATTTCCCAGTTGGTTAAAAATATTTAACATTCTTTTTTTCAAATTTTGATTTCCAAATTCTTTCCCTCCGTTCGTCCCCCTCCCTACCCTTTGATAAGGCAAACAATATGATGTCAATTATACATGTGAAGTTATACAAAACATATTTCCATAGTAGCCATGTTGCAAAAGAAAACACACATACAAAACAAGAAAAAGAAATGTTAAAAAGTATGCTTCAATCTGCACTCCATTCACTAGTTTTATCTCTAGAGGTGAATAACATTTTCCATCATGGGCCCTTTGGAATTGTCTTGAATAACTGTCCTTATTAAGGGAGGTAATTCTTTCCCAGCTGATCATTGTTACAATGTTGCTGTTTTTAAGGTTCCAGTTCTGCTTAAGTCACTTTGCTTTGTTTTTTTGAAACCATCCTACTTGCTATTTCTTATATCACAGCAGTATTCCATCTCCTCTTCCATCCCCCACCAGCTATCACATTCAGTGATTTTAAAAGATAATCTAGGTTATGACTTTTTGTGTTCTAACATCTCTAGCATCTCTCCTGCATCTAATATCCCTTTTTCTAAGGGCTATCCTACTTCTTTCTTTTCTTTTAAAAAAATTTAATATTTTATTTTCCCCCAATTACATGTAAAAACCATTTTTAACATTCTTTTTTTTTAAAATTTCAAGTTAAAAATTCTTTCCTTCTGCCCCTCCCATTGAGAAGGAAAGAAATTTTATATAGGTTTTACATGTGCAGTCCTGAAAAACATATTTCCATGTTAATCATGTTGTGAAAAAAAAAACAACAGATAAAAATCCCCGAAGAAAAATAAATAAAAAAGTATGCTTTGTTCCAGGAACTTTGTTTTTTTTTTTTTAACATCGGTTTTTAAAACTTTCCAGATTTCCAGAGTTCGAGATTTTTTCCCTTCTTCCCTCCTCACTTACCCCCACTGGGAAGATAAGCAATTCAATATAGGTTGTACATGTGTAGTTACCCAAATCATTTCCATAGTATCGTGAAAGACTACCTATATTTCCCTCCATTCTATCCCATCCCCCACTTATTCTATTTTCTCCTTTGACCCTATCCCTTTTCAAAAATGTTTGCTTCTAATTACCCTCTCCCCCAATCTGCCCTCCCTTCTGTCATCCCCCCTCTTATCCCCTACTCCCCTCTTTTCCTGTAGGGTAAGATACCCAATTGAGTGTGTATGTTATTCTCTCCTTAAGCCAAATTCAATGAGAATCAGGAAAAAGTATGCTTTGATCTACATCCATTTTTTCATCATAAGTCCTTAGGAATTGTCTTAGATCATTGTATTGCTGAATAGCTAAATCATTTGCAATTGGTCATCATACAATATTGCTGTTATTGTATACAATATTCTTCTGTTCTGCTCTCTTCACTTTGTATCAGTTCATGTAAGTATTTTCAGGTATTTCTGAGAGTATCCTGCTCATCATTTCTTACGGAACAATAGTATTCCATTACATTCATATACAACAACATGTTCAGCCATTTGATGGGCATCACCTCAAATTTTTGCTACCACAAAAAGAACTGCTATAAATATTTTTGTACATAGAAGTCCTTTTTTCTTTTCTATCTCTTTGGGACATGGACCTAGTGGTGGTGTTGCTTGGATAAAGGGTATGCATGATTTTATAGTCCTTTGGGCATAGTTCCAAATTTCTCTCCAGAATGGTTGAATCAGTATACAACTTCACCAACAATGTGTTAGTGTCTCAATTTTCCCATATCTCCTCCCACATTTGTCATTTTCCTTTTCTGTCATATTAGCCAATCTTATAGGTGTGGAATGGTAGCTCAGAGTTGTTTAAATTTGCATTGCTCTAATCAATAGTGATTTAGAACATTTTTTCATGTAACCATAGATAATTTTGATTATTTTGAACTAAGCTCCACTTTCACTCCAATGCAACAGACCTTTCCAGTCAAGCTTATAAGTTGTCTTGGAATGGAAAATTGTTTTACCATGTCCTTTTTTGAGTTCTGCTACTCCAGAATTTGTCTTAAGGCATTATTTAAAATTGTTTGGAGAAGTTTTGGGGAGAGTTCAGGTGACTCCCTGCCTGTTCTCTGCCACTTTGGCTCCACTCCCTTTCATTCTCTTCTACATGACCACTCCCAGGCAGGCCTTTCTGAATACAGAAATTATACAAAACTAAATTTATTATATATACATATATATGTATATTTTATTATATATACATATATATGTATATATATTTATATATAACAGTGTAATGTAATGCCAAAAGAAAGGCAACTTCCCAGGTTCAAAATACCAGCATAGGTGCTCTCTATTTTATTCAGTAACAAACCCAGAACAGAGAAGATCAAAACATGACATCATTCAAAATACAGCATTTACTAAGTGTGATTAAATAATCTCCAAGTACTACCCCACCCCAGGACCTTCCAATCATTCAATCAATTACAAAGTCTCTGTTCTAAATACTTCTCCACCCCTAGGCTATACCTTAATTAAGTCCACCACAAAGCCCCTCTTCTCAAATGGAGATTAGTTTCCAAACATAAGGTCAAAAGTTCCCCACCCCTGGATCACAATTGAATCTACCCCAGAGTTACATCAAGTTTAAACACAGCACTTAATACCCAAATGGAGCTCTTTTCTTCATCTTGACACGAGGCAAGTTCTCAGCAATCTTAGTTCCTGGGAGACAAGGCTTAGCAAAGCCACAAGATACATTGCCAGTCCCTTCATGAATTTATCCTCTGTCTGTAGAACAGTCCCAGAACCCCTGAACACATTAGCAAAGCCCTCTCCCAGGATTTCTGTAAACATACAACAAGAAAATCCTTCTTCAGGGCTTCTGAACCAACAGAAAGG
>NW_027187089.1:5530-34656 GCF_028583685.1 Petaurus breviceps papuanus | reverse complement strand
AACAGACAGACAAAGTACCAGCAAAACAGCCATGTCTCCTCAGTCCTAAGATCTATAAAATAGAGAGCACCTATGCTGGTATTTTGAACCTGGGAAGTTGCCTTTCTTTTGGCATTACATTACAAACAGCACTATCAATAGGGACTACAGGGCATTACAAGTTCTTCTTTTCTTGAATTTTGTTCTTATTGTTTTCAGATGAATCCTTTCTCTTGGCAAGATTGTGTGAGTATATGAAGACCTGGGTTTTCATTGAAAGAATGGGGCTATGCCTGATATAAAATATATTTATATGAATGATTAAACTCTTCCCCAAAATACAATGGCAACTTGTTTTTTAAATTACCCAGTTCTTCCCCATACTTTGACCCATTGTGCACATAAACAAGCAACCTCTTTCCCAAATTTAGTATAATTTAGTATTGTATAATTTCTGTATACAGAATATATAATACACATAATATATTAATACATAATATACAAATTTAGTATACAACATTCTGTATACTAAAATCCCAGTGTTTTTAGTAATTTCTCAGTCTCTGAATTTCTCCTACTTTATTTATTGTAAAGTATCTCCTAACTCTGATGTTGCAGGTTCTAAGGCCTCCTCACGCTCAAGATTCTAGATCTGATATTTCCCTCAAGCTCAGACATACTCAGTTCTAAGTGTCTTCCCAGATGTGATATTCTGTCTTCTCCATCCAATTCAAGTTCTGACATTCAGATCTACAAATTCTATCCTAACTAGGAAAGTCTGTATTAGATATTCCTCATGACCACCAACATTCTTCTCCCCAAATCATCCTGAAGCTAGACATGAAGACTAGGTTCTAAGGACACTTCCAAACCTGGAATTCTAGTTTCTTAGGCCATAACTTCCTAGGACCTACAAAGGATTCTTTTATTCCTTTAACTTTTTCAAATCTATTGATTTCAGTAAACTTTCCTTCTACCTTATCATTACAATGACTTCAAAGCACACATCCTATTCCTTTTAATTCCAAGGACTTAACAGCTACATTTCCTCACCCCCCCCCCCCATACTCTACAATCATTATCATTAACAGCACTATCAATAGGGACTACAGGGAATTACAAGTTTTTCTTTTCTTGATTTTTGTTCTTATTGTTTTCAGGTGAATCCTTTCATTTGGCAAGATTGTGTGAGTATATGAAGACCTGGGATTTCATTGAAAGAACAGGGCTATGCCTGATATAAAATATATTTATATGAAAGATTAAACTCTTCCCCAAAATGCAATGGCTCCTTGTTTTTTAAATTACCTGGTTCTTCCCCATACTTTGACCCATTGAGCACCTAAACAAGCAACCTTCTTCCCAAAAATAATATTTTCTGTTCCAGAGCTAACAATTCACCATCTCCTGACACCCCCCGGCTCTGACATTCTTTGCCTTCAAGGTCCCTCTGAATTCTGATATTCTGTCTTATAAAAGCTAGGATAACTCTTAATGTCCCTTGGGCTAAGTGCTCTCCTACTTCTGCCAATATCTGCTCTATGTATCCTACAAGTCTTGACCTTCTCTCTCTCAGGGTGCCACTGACTCTGGAAATTTCTTTCCTCAGGCTCTATACATCTCTCATTTTCTGTCTTCTAAGGACCCCCCCGCCCAAGCTGTTAGAACAGGTTCTAGTGACCCATCTCAATTGGGAAATTACACACAATTCAGACAATTGTTGTTCTAAATGACCTCCTGGTTCTGATATTCTTACTTCTATGTACATTCCAAGATATGACATTCATAATCTGCATTGCCATACCAGTCTTACCATGCTGTATTCCAAACTCTCTTCCACTTAGTCAATACAGATTTACAATACAATACAATAAAACGTACTTAGTCAATACAGATTTCAAAGTAGAAATGATATCCTTTTAAAATCTTATTTTTTGCTAAAATATATTATAATAATTATGAATATTGAAATCAGTCCTTATCATTGGAAAAATACATGGAGTTGCACTGTTTTCAGCGTGCCTTTGCCAAAAGGACTATATAGTTATGGATGTGAGTTTTTTTTTAAGCATCAATGGTGGGTTAAATTAATTAAAGTGGAATAAATTACTAATCTCATCTAAAAAAAACTACCTTATTGGATTTTTTAATTGCCTGGAACTGGCCAATATTTTGGACCATTAAGAATATCTATTAAAATAAATCCTTGGCATTTATATTTTCCATTGTAAAGCCCCTGACACAGTTGAGAATTTATATTGTCAGAGATTTTCCATCTATTGCCTGCAATAGTTTTTAAGACTTCAAGGTTTCACCTTTTGTTTTCTAAGAGATCTCCTCTCTCTAATACCTTACTTCTAAGTAATCCCCTACCTCTCTCATTCTCTTCTCCATGGCTTTTCCAAATCCTGTCATTCTGTGTGGCCAAATCCCACTGTTTCTCACAATTTCCATCCAAAACCTTGGAACATCTGTCACTTTTTCTGTTGTAGTCCCTCCCAACTCTTAACATTCCACCTTCTAGAGCTTCAAAGATTCTGAATTCTGAATTTCTTTTTAGTGCTAAATTTTAAATTTCATTCCAGACTCTAAGTGACCTCCCTGATCTAATATTCCAGCTTTGGTTGCTATTCCAAATTAAGACTCTCATGTTCTTCTTCATGGCTGCTTCCAGACCTGACATTCTGTGGAGTAAATTCCCATAGTTTCTGACAATTTCCATTCTCATACTCTAACATGTCTCAATCTCTTATGACATTCCAGTTTTTGAAGACTCAATCAGCTCTGGATTCAGGATTAGAAATTTGCTTCAGGATCAGAAATTTGCTTCAGGATCAGATAATCTAGGTTCTATGAGTCCTCACCAATCTGATTTTTCTAGCTTGACTTTCCACTCTAAATTGGGACATTCAGAGGCTGAATTTACCTCCTGGCTAAAACATTTTGTATCATAAGCTCTCAGCCACCTGGAAGCCCATCCATTCAGTGTTCTAAGGACCTTCCAAGACATGATAGTTTTGGTTCTAAAGCCATATCATCTTATGATATATAATTTCTTTTTTAAAAAGTGAATTATTATTACAACACATAAAATTTTTCTAATATAATGATTTTGAAACATAAGTTATGTTTCTTAGGAATCCATGGAACTTAATAGCTTGTTTTATTGGGGGGAGGGATAAAAATACACTATACTCATTATTATTAATAGTACTATCAATAACAGTCTTGAGCAAAGAATGAACTTCATGGAAAATTTGTTTCAGTGTGCCAGCATTTTGGGTTTTCTTGGATTTTTAGCTTGCTAAAAGTAAGTAAAAAGTTAAGTACTTTTATCAAATCTTTTTGACTTTATGTTCAAGGATGTGAGGTTTTTTTTTTTAAACCTTTACCAGTATTTAAAATAAATTTAACTGATATTACTTATCTCATAAGAAAAATCTAAATTCTTCTTATTTCTTAATTCTCCTAGGCCTGGCCAATATTTTCTCTCACTAGGGATATAAATGAAAAATCCTTGCCATATATACTACTTTCCATTCTAAGGTCACTCCTAGAGCAAATGATTTATGTTCACAGAGCCCTCCCAACTATGGCACATGGACATTATTAGAACACTAAAGGTCTGACTTTTTTTTCTCTCCTTGATCTGATATCCTTTGTTCTAAATGCTCTCCTAAATCTCTCCTCTTTTTTATGGCTACTCTCAGGTTTGATATTCTCTCTACTAAAACCTCTCCACTTCTGATAATTTCCTTTATCAGCCTCTGAACATTTCCCACTTTCTCTCTGCTCTTTTCTCTCCCATCACTGACATTCTTTCTTCTACAGCCTCATTCAGATCTGGATTCTGGATTAGAAATTTCATTCAAGTTGAGATATTGTAAGTTGTATCTTTATATAAAATGCTTCCTTCACTTTTCATTCCAAATTATATTTTAACCTCTAGGCCACCTCTAACACAACTCCTTTAAAGGTACCTAGGAGCTCAGATATTCAATGTTCCAAGGACCTTCAAAGACCTGATATTTTTGGTTAAGGCCACCCCTTGCCACTATTCATAGTGTTTTTTAAAAACTTTTTATTGTTTGGATAATTATTATAAAGGACATGGGTTTTATAGATGTGCTGAAATAAAAGAATAAGTACTGTACCTTATAACTCCTTCAAAACATATCACCTTGTTTTTTTTTATTTCAGGGAAAAACATTCTCTATTCATTACCATTAATTGTAATATGAATTTCAGTTTTTACTAAAGAAAAAACTGCATGGAATTGCATTTGTTGAGGGGTACAGGTTTTAAGGGATTTATTTTGGAGCCAGTCACAAATTAGTACATTCACCATACCTCTTTGAAGATGTAGTTAAATGATTTTATACAAAAAATCTACCTTCTTTTTCAAATCACCTAGGTTAATATTTTGGCCATTAAGAATATATATGAAAACAATTCTTTGCTATTCATATTTTCCATTCTAGGACCCTTCCAGAGCCCACCTTGAAATGACCTATGGCAGTTTTCCAGTCTGGACCTACCAGGTCTGACCTTTTGTGTTCCAAGAGCCTTTTGCTCTGATGACCCTTCTTCTTAAGTGCTCTCCTAACTCTCCCATTCTCTTTTGCATTCCTACTGCCAGGCCTGACATCCTGTGTGCTAAAATCCCACTGCTTCTGGCTATTTCCATTCTCACCTCTGAACATCTCCCCCTCTCTCTGTTTTAGTCTCTCCCAGTACTGACATGCCAGCTCCTACAGCTTCATCCTTCTCCAGATCCTGGATTAAATTTTTCCTTGAAGTTCAGACATTCTGGATTTAACAACCTCTCTCATATCTAATACTCTGGTTTCACTTTCACATTCACAAAATGCATACAATCAGAGGATGGACTTGTCTCCTAGCTAGGAAATTCTGTATTGTAAACTTTCAGCCATCTTGAATTTTCCTCTTCAAAAGGTTCCTCAAAGTACTTCATAGTAATCAATGTTCTGAGGACATTCCCAGCTCTGACATTCTTGGTTTAAGGCGAAACCCTTCTATGGTTAATTTTTTTTTAAGCAATCGGGGTTGAGTAACTTGTTCAAGGTTACACGGCCAGTTATTTCTGGGTGGGGTGCTGAGCGTCTGAGCCCAGGATTCGATCTCCAGGTCATCCCAACACTGGAGCCAGTGCTCTTACTCACTGAGCCACCTGGCCGCCCCAATGGTTAATTTTTTCCATCTTCTTATTTCCAGGATTATTATTACAATGCACATGGGTCTAACTGATATTGAAACATAAGTCCCATTCTTTAAAACTCCCCTTTACGTAACACTTAATTTTTGTGACCAGAAAGACTCTATATTCATCATTATTAATATAAGTATCAGTGACAGTCTTTAGCAAAGAATGAACTGCATCTAACTGCATTTGTTTCAGTGTGCATATTTTTGGGGTTTTAGAGGACAGAGTTTGGCTGGCCAAAAATAAGCAACACTTTCACCATACCCCTTAAATTGTGTGGTTGAGATTATGAGATTAAAAAAAAAACATTAGCACTATGTAATATAAATTAATTTGGAATAAATGATTGCTCTCAAGAAAAATCTATTTTCTTATTTTTTAAATTATCTAGAACTGAATAATATTTTGGTCTTGCAAGGGTTCTTTAATATCTCAATTCCTACTGTTTCTATTTCCATTTTCAGCCACTGAATATTTTCCACTTTTTCTCTTCTCATCACGTCATGTAAAGCATGTTTACATATTAGTTATATTTTTTTAAAAAAGCAAGAAAAATAAAGTCAGTGAAAAAATAATGTTTCTATCTGTACCCACCAGCTCTCTCTCTCTGGATATGGATAACATTTTTTTTCTCATGAGTCCTTTGGAATTGTCTTGTTTCATTGTATTGATCATCCTTACAATATTGCTGTTACTATGTACAATGTTTGCCTGGTTCTGCTCACTTCACTTTGCATCAATTCATATGAGTCCTCCCAAGTTTTTCTGAAACCATCCCCCTTCATTATTTCTTATAGCACAACAGTATTCTATCATATAAGGCAGCTAGTTGGCACAGTAGATGAGAGTGCTGTGCTAGGAGTCAAGAAAACCCAAGTTCAAGTCTGGATTCAGACACTTACTAGCTGTGTCACCCTGGGCAAGTTATTTAACTCTATTTGCCTCAGTTCCTCATCTGTAAAATGAGCTGGAGGAGGAAATGGCAAACCACTACAATATCTTTGTCAAGAAAACCTTAACTGGAGTCACAAAAAGTTGGACATGACTGAAAATGACCGAACAACAACAAATTCCATTACAATCATAAACCACAACTTGTTCTATTCCCCAAATGATGGACATCCCCTCAATATTAAATTCTTTGCCACCACAAATAGAACTATTATAAATATTTTTGTTCACAGAAGTCCTTTGATATTTTTGGGATTACAGACCTAGTAGTGGTATTGCTGGGTCAAAGGGTATGTACGATTTTATATTTCTTTGGGCATAGTTCCAATTGTTCTCCAGAAGAGTTGAACCAGTTCACAACTCCACCAACAGTGCCTTAGTGCACCTATTTTTCTAGATTCTATGTGCCCTCTCCTATTTTTTTATTCTGGCTTCATTTTGTATTACAAATTCAGAGGTAGCACTTACCTCCTAGCTAGTAAATTCTGTATTCTAAGCTCTAGCCCACCTCCAATATTACCTCATGAAAGGTACCTTGGAAGTATATAATTACATTTAAGGTTCTAAGGACTTTCCCAGCTCAATCATATTTTGTTTGAAGGCCTCATTCTGATATGGTCTAGAAGAAATTAAAAAAATATTTGGATAGCATTACAATGCACATGTATCTTGCCTATATAACAGTTTCAAAGTACTAAAGTTGTCCTTTTGAAATCCTTGATAATGAACACCTGGTTTATTAGCCAAAAGGTTTCTATATTGTTTATCATAAATGTAAGAACAATAGCAATTTTTACCAAAGAAGGAACTTCATGGAATTGAATTTAATTGTGCAGGTGTTTTTGTTTTGGGAAGTTTTGTTTTCCTAGTTAAAAAATAGATAGCATTTTCACCAGACGCTTTAAGATATATAGTTGAGGATGTGAGTTTTTTTTTAAAGAATCACCACTGCATAATATCAATTAAATTGAGGGGCAGCTAGGTGGTGCAGTGAATAGAGAACCGGCCCTGGAGTCAGGAGGACTCGAGTTCAAATTTGACCTCAGATACATGACACACTTACTAGCCATGTGACCTTGGTAAAATAACTTAACCCCAATTGCCCTGCCTTCCCCCATCCAAAAGGCAAAAAAAAAATCAATTAAATTGGAATTAATGATTGATCTCATATGAAAAATCTATATTTTTATTTTTTAATTAACTAGAATACGCTAATATTTGGGTCCACTAAAATATATCTGAAAATAAATCTTTGTTACTTATGATATTTTTCATTATAAAGTTCCTTCCGGAGCAGATGATTGATGTTCTTAGAGTCCTTCAAACTATGGTGTTTTTTAGGATACTCCAAAATCTGACCATTTGTGTTCTAATGGGCTCTTCTCCCTCTGATATCCTTTTTTTCTAAATATTTTACTCTCTTCTCTATAGCTACTCTCAAGCCTGACATTTTGTTTGATAAAAATCCTTCTCCTGACAATTTCCATTCTCAGGCTCTGAACATTTCCCACTCTTTTCTGTTGTCTCCCCCAACACTGACATTCAAGCTCCTATAGCTTAATCCAGCTCCAGATTGTGAATTTGAAATTTCTTTCAAACTCAGACATTCTAGGTTCTAAGTGCTCTCCTTGAACTAATTTTCCAGCTTCACTTTCCATTTCAAATTGGGACATTCAAAAGTAGTATTATCCCCTAACTAGGAAATTCTGAATGCTAAGCTCTCAGCATCCTCCAGTACTTCCTTCTGAAAGGCATCTACAAGCATTCTAGAACATTCAGTGATCTATGATCAATGATCTATCTATCCATCTATCTCTCTCTATATATACATACACACATATATGTGTGTGTGTGTGTGTGTATATATATATATATATATAATTTTTCAACATTCACTTTTATAAGATTTTAAGTTCCAATGTTTTTCTTCCTCTCTCCCTCCTGTGCTCCCTCTCCTAAAGACAGCAAGCAATCTGATATAGGCTATACATGTACCATCATATTAAACATTTCCACATTAGTTGTGTTATGAAAGAAGAATCTGAACAAAAGGGAAAAACCACAAGAAAGAAAAAAAAACCCCAAAAGAGAAAATAATATGTTTGATCTATATTCAAACTCCATAGTTCTTTCTCTGGATGTGTATAATAACATTTTCCATGATGAGTCTTTTGGAATTGTCTTAGATCATTGTATTGCTGAATAGAGCTAAGTCTACCAAAGTTGGTAATCGTACAATGTTGCTGTTACTTGTATAATGTTTTCCTGGTTCTGCTCAGTTGATTCAGCATCAGTTCATGTTATGTAATGTTTTTTTCAAGGTAAACATAGTAGAATTACAGCTATTTACTGCTTCCTCCACCATCTTGGCTCCTAGAATGACAGTCTAAGTGCTCTCCTGGCTCTAACTGTCTCTTCTTCTAAGGGCTCTTCCATCTCTGCCAATCTCTGCTCTATGGCTCCTTCCAGTCCAGACCTTCTCTGTCCTAGGGTCCCACTGGCTCTGGAAATTTCTTTTCTCAGGCTCTAGACATCTCTGAAATAAGGTTCTTCCTAAACTGTTAGGAAAAGTTCTAAGTGGATAGGTTCCATATCAGGCATTCTTGGTTTTGAATGACCCAAACCTCAGACAATCCCTGTTGTAAGTGACTTCCTAGTTCTTATATTCTCACTTCTAGGTAAAATCCATGTTCTGACATTCAGATCCCATACTTTCAGTGCATTCTACCTCCAAACTTCTCCCTTTAAGGGCAACTCAAAGACCAAACACTCACTGTTCTAAGAACCTCCCATTTCTGACTTTTTATGTTCTAAGGCTTCATCCTCCTATGACTAGTCAGGTATTCCCCCACTTATTATAATAATTCAAATACATTTTATTTATACAATGATTTCAAAGCACAATTAATTTGTATGTGTTCTTCTATTGTTTTCCAAATCATGTCCAATTCTTCATGACCCCTTTTTTGGAATTTTCTTGGCAAAGATACTGGAGTGATTTGCCATTTCCTTCTCCAATTGATATCCCTTTAAAACTTGTGCACATAACACATCTTTTCCCCAAATATACACTATATTGATTATGATTATTAGCAACATCCAGAGAAGTCTTTATTAATGAAGAAACTGCATGGAATTTCATTGTGGTCATTGTGTTTTGGGGGTTATTTTGGCAGCCCCCAAATAAACATTATTTTCACTGTGTCCTTTTGGTCTTGTGGTTGAGGGTATAAGGTGTATTTTTTAATAGCATTACCACTAGACTAATCTTTATTCTTCTTTTTTTTAATTTAAAGCTAATTGGTCAATATTTTGGCCCACTAAGAATATATATTTTAAAAAAATTCTTGTCACTTAGGATACTTACCTTTTAAGGAACCTTTCTTAGGAACCAGCTATGGTGGTTTTTAGGATATTCCAATATCTGACTTTCTTTGTTTTAAGAGCTCTCTTTGACTTGGAAACTTTTCTTTTAATTGCTCTCATACATCTCTCATTATCTTCTCCTTGGCAACTCCCAGGTTTCATATTCTTTGTGCTAAAATCCTCCTACTTCTGACATTTCCCAGTCCTAGCCTCTCAACATCTCCCACTCTCTTTGCTCTAGTCCTTGTCAACACTGACATTTCAGATTCTAGCCTCACCCAGCTCAGAATTCTGGATTCAAAATTTCCGTGAAGCTTAGACATTCTAGGTTCTAAGGGCCCTTCTGATTTTAATATTCTGTCTTCACTGGCCACTACAAATTTAGACAGTGAGGCAAAACTTACTTCTAAGCTAGGAAATTATGTATTCTAAATTTTCAGCCACCTCCCATTTTCCACCTTGAATGGTACTTGGAATCCTAGATAGTGTGTTTTAATGAACTTTTGTAATCACCTTTTTGGATCTAAAGAAACATCCTCCTTTTATCTATAAGACTTTAAAAAAACATTTTAAAATTGGATTTTTATTACAGTGCATGTGGTCTTACTAAAATAATGATATTGAATCCTAAGCTATGTCCCTTATAAGTTCACAGAATGAAACACTCTGTCTAAAAATATTCTATATATATTATCATTAAGAGTAATATTTTTAGCAGTCTTTACCAAAGAAAGAACTCCCTTAAATTGTCTTTAAGTGTGAAGACTTCTTGTTTTTGAGGTTTTTATTTTAAGCTAGACAAAAAAATAATTTGTACTTTTACCATACCCCTTTGTTTATATGATTGAGCCTGTGAGTTTCTTTTGTTTTTGTCTTTTTTTTTGAGGGGCAATTAGGGTTAAGTGACTTGCCCAAGGTCACATGGCTGTTTTTTGTGTTAAGTGTCTGAGGACAGATTTGAACTCAGGTCCTCCTGACTCCAGTGCCAGTGCTATATTCACTGTGCCACCTGGCCACTCCCTGTGAGTTTCTTTTAAGGCATTTTCCATTAGGCTAATACATGTATGTGTATGTGTAGGTTTATACACGTACATATAAAATTATAAATTTATATATTATAAATTATTGATCTCATATGAAACGTTTATTCTCTTCTTGGTTTTAAAAAAAAAATTACCTAGAAATGGTCACTATTATGGTCCACTAAGAATATATATGAAAATAAATCATTTTCATTTATGATATTTTCCACTTTGAGGCCACTTCTAGAACAGATAATTTATGTTATCAGAGCCATCCTGGCTATCAAACTTGGTAGTTTTTAGACTGGCTTGCTTTGCTCCGATATTCCTTTTTTCTAAATACTCTCATAGCTCTCTCATTCTCTTCTCCTTGGCTACTCCCAGGCCCAGTATTCTTTGTATTAAAATCCTACTAATTCAGATAATTTCCATTCTCAGATCCTGAGCTTTCATTTTTCTAATCCCTTCTATCACTGACATTCCTGTTTCTACAGTCTTATCAAGCTCTGGATTCTGGATTAAAAATTTCCTGAAAACTCAGATATTCTAGATTCTCAATGCCCTTCCTGATTTAATATTCTAGCTTCACTTTCCAGTGGCATATTCAGGGGCAAGACTTATTTCGTAGATGGGACACTGTGTGTCCTAAGCTCTTGGCTACTATCAATATTCCCACATGGAGGGTACCTGGAAGCGAAGACATTCAGTGTGCTAAGGACCTTCCACAATATGACAGTTTTGGTTCTAAAGCCACACTATCCTATGAGCTATAAAGTTTTTTGTTTTATTATTGCAATGCACATGGTCACACCAGCGTAATAAGTCATGCCCTTTATTAGTCCTCAGTATGAAACATGTTTTTGTCTAAAAATATTCTACATTGATTATTAATAATAATAATATCAGTAGCAGTCTTTACCAAAAAAGGAACTACGGGGAATTGTATTTGTTTTGGTGGGCTGGTTTTGGTGGTGTAATTTTTGTTCGTTTTGGCTAGTCAAAAAGTAGATTGTACTCTCCAAATCCTACTGGCAAATTGGTTGAGGATGAGAGTCTTGTTTTTATTATCACAATGCTTAATTATAAATGAAATTGAAAGAAATAAATTATCTCATTCAAAAAAATTTACCTTCTTATTCTTTTTATAACTCTTTTGTTGTTATCTTTGATTCGTTTCAGTTTTGTTTGACTCTTTGTGACCCTTTTTGGGGTTTTCTTGGCAAAGATACTGCAGTGGTTTGCTGTTTCCTCCTCCAGCTCATTTTATGGATGAGGAAATTGAGGCTGACAGGGTGAAGTGACTTGCTCAGGGTCACATGGCTATTAAGTGTCTGAGGCCAGATTTGAACTCAAAAAGATGAGTCTTCCTGACTTCAGGCCTGGCACTCTATCCACTCTGCCACCTAGCTGCCCCAATTAAAGTACCTAAAATTAGCCAATATATGAGACTATATCCAGGAATCTCTTCCTGATTTAGGTATCAGTACCATGTTTGTGTCATAAAAAGAATTTGGTAGGACTTCTTCTTCACTAATTTTCCCAAATAGTTTGTAGAGTACTGGAATCAATTGTTCTTTAAATGTTTGATAGAATTCACTAGTATATCTATCTGCCCTAGAGATTTTTTCCTAGGGAGTTCACTGATGGCTTGTTTGATTTCTTTTTCTGAGATGTGGTTAAGTAATTTACTTCCTCTTCAGTTAATCTGGGAAACTTGTATTTTTGCAAATATTCATCCATTTCACTAAGATTGTCAAATTTATGTGCATACAATTGGGAAAAATAATTCCTAATTATTGTTTTGATTTCCTCTTCATTGGAGGTAGATTCACCCTTTTCATTTTTGTTACCCATGATTTGGTTTTCTTTCTTTTTTTATCATATTGACTAAGGGTCTATCAGTTTTATTGGTTTTTTCATACAACCACCTCTTAGTTTTATTTATTAATTCAATAGTTTTCTTAATTTCAGTTTTATTAATCTCTCCTTTGTTTTTCAGTATTTCTGTATTTAATTGGGGATTTTCAATTTGTTCTTTTTCTAGGTTTTTCAATTGCATGCCCAATTCATTGACCTCCCTTTTCTCTAATCATGTATGCACTCAGGGATATAACACTTCCCCTAAGAACTGCCTTTAATGCATCCCACAAATTTTGGTATGTTGTCTCATTATTATCATTCTCTTGAATGAAATTACTGATTGTTTCTATAATTTCTTGTTCGACCCACTCATTCTTTAGGATTAAACTGTTTAATTTCCAATTAGTTTTTAGTCTATATTTCCATGGCCCTTTATTGTATTTAATTTTTATTGCATCATGATCTGAGAAGGATGCATTTAATATTTCTGCCTTTCTGCACTGAATTGTGAGGTTTTTGTGCCCTAGAACATGGTCAATTTTTGAGTATGTGCCATGAACCACTGAGAAGAAAGTATATTCCTTTTTATCCCCATTCAGTTTTCTCCAGAGATCTATCATATCTAGCCTCTCTAAAATTCTTTTTGCCCCCTTAACTTCTTTCTTGTTTATTTTGAGGTTGGATTTATCAAGTTCTGAGAGGGGGAGATTAAGGTCCCCCACTAGTATAGTTTTGCTATCCATTTCTTCCTCTAATTCCCTTCACCTCTCCTCTAGGAATTTGGACTCTATACCACTTGGTGCATATATGTTAAGTAATGATATTGCTTCATTCTTGATGGTGCCTTTTAGCAGGATATAGTTTCCTTCCTTATCTCTTTTAATTAGATCAATTTTTGCTTTTGCTTTATCTGAGATAAGGATTGCTACCCCTGCTTTTTTTTACTTTAGCTGAGGCATAATATATTCTACTCCACCCTTTTACCTTTACCCTGTGGGTATCCCTTTGTTTCAAATGTGTTTCTTGTAGATAGCATATTGTAGGATTATGGTTTTTAATCCAAATCCCATTCACATTCACAGTAATGATGACTATCTGTCTCTTCCCCTTCATTCTTTATGGTTTTTAATCCAAATCCCATTCACATTCACAGTAATGATGACTATCTGTCTCTTCCCCTTCATTCTATTCCCTCCCCTGCTTATTTTTTTGTTTCTTCCTTCTCCCTTCCCCTCCTTAAGGGTTTTCCTTTTGACCACCACCTCCCTCAGTGTTCCCTTCTGGTGACCCCCCCTTCTTTACCTACCCTCTCTCCTTACTACTATTTCCCTCCCCTTTTTATCACCCCTTACCCTCCTACTGCCTAGAGGACACAATAGATTTTTATACTTTTCAGAGTATGTTATTCCCCCTTTGACCCCAAACCAATGAGAGTAAATTTCATGCAGTGCTCCTCTCCCTCCCTCCTTTTCATGTTAGAAACTTAAACTTAACTGGTATGTTGTTCCCTCTGAACCAGAACTAGTGAGAATAATGTTCACATGATGTTCCTCTCCCTCTTTCCTTCCCCTCTAGTATAGAGTGATTTTATGCCTCTTCGTATGGCATGATTTACCTTTTTCTGTCTCATCCTTTCATTTTATCCCATTACAGTCCCTTTGACCCCCTTAATAAGGTTTTTTTTAAACATCGGATTAGTTTATTTATATCCACACCCTCTATCTATGAATAACCCTTATAAAGGTCATGATAATCCTATAAATTTCGATATTGACAGTTATCAGCTTCTCATATAGGCATGTGAATATTTTGTTCTTATTGCATCCCAAGTCATATGCATGTGTGCGTGAGTGTGCATGTGTACATGTGTATATGTATGAGTGTGTGTTTTCCTTGTTTACCTTTTTATGTCTTTCTTGAGTCTTGTAATTGTAGATTAAATTTTTCATTGAGCTCTGGATTTTTCATCAGGAAAGTCTGGAAGTCCCTTATTTCATTAAATGACCATCATTTGCCTGAAAGATTAAGCTCAGTTTTGCCGGGTAGTTAATCCTTGTTTGCAGTCCTAGCTCTTTTGCCCTACAAAATATCAAATTGCAATCCCTTCGATCTTTTAATGTAGAAGCTGCTAGGTCCTGTGTGATCCTGACTGTAGTTCCACGATATTTGAATTTTTTTCTTTTTGGCTGCTTGCAGTATTTTCTCCTTAATCTTGTAATTCTGGAATTTGGCTACTATATTTCTTGGAGTTTTCAATTTGGGATCTCTTTCAGGAGGAGTCCAGTGAATTCTATCTATAACTATTTTATCTTCTGATTCCAGAACTTCAGGACAGTTTTCTTTGACAGTCTCTCGGGGGATGTTGTCCAGGCTGCTTTTTTCATCATGGCTTTCTGGTAGACCAATAATTCTTAAGTTATCTTTCTGGGATCTGTTCCCTAGGTCATTTGTTTTTCTAGTGAGATATTTTACACTCTCTTCCAATTTTTCAATCTTCATATTTTTTGATTGACTCTTGGTGCATCATAGAGTCCTGAGCTTCAATTTGATTGATTCTAATTCTCTTTGGTTAGTTTTTGAAGGTCCTTTTTTAGGGAGGTATTTTCTCCAATTAGTTCACTAATTTTACTTTTTAAGGATTTGTTTTCTTCAGTGAGACTTTTTTCCAATTTGGTCACTGTAGATTTAAATTTGTCTTCTACCTCCCTAATTTGGCCTTTAAAATCTTTCTTGAGCTCCTCCAAGAATGCTTCTTGGGCTTGAGACCAGTTCATATTTCCTTCTGTGGTTTCAGGTGTGAGTATAGAGTCCATGTTGTCCTCTGTATTTGGTTGTTCTTGATCACTATAATAAGCTGTGATCAATTTTCTTGCCTTCCCCATCTCCTTCTCAGCTTCTTTCCTTCCCATTGTAACTTCCTATTTCCTAATTTCTCAGGCTGGGAGCTAGGTGCCTGGTTGTTGGCTTTGTGCTCTGTAGCCTCTGGGTGTCTAGATTAAGGCCAAGGACAGGACTCTCAGAGCTTCCCTTGAGTTATGCTGATGTTCACAGAGTAATCTGTGGAGGATGGGGTGGTCTGGCCCCTTCAGATTTCTGCCTCTATGCCCCTGGGCTACCACTCAGGCAGGCTTTTCCTGGTCAGGTGAGGTAGGGCTTGTTGGGACCCCTCCCCCTCTTCTCTTCTGACTCCTTGCTGCCTCAGTTACACCCCTTCTCAATGACTCCCAAGCCCAAAGCTATGTCCACCATCTCAGGATTTCACTCTGGGTGGGACACTTATGTCTAGGTTTTCTGGGACAGGGAGGGGGAATCAGAGCAGCCAGACTTTACTTTGGCATCCTAGCCCCTGGAAAAACAGGCAGGCAACTTCTAAACTTCCAGGCTGGGGGCTGATAGCCCCAGGAGAAGCTGCCGTCTCTGCTGTGGGCCCTGAGCTTTCTCTTAACCAGCTCCAATGGATCCATGAGAGCCCTTGTGGTGGGTGAGTCTGTTGGCTATGGCTCCTTCTCTCTCTGCTGTAGTCTGCTCTCTAGTCCAAGCAGCTTCAGCTCCCACGTGCTCTACGCGCCCCCTGCCCGGACCCACATGGGTACTTTCCTGGGCTGGGTTCTGCCACGCTCTGTCTCCCAGTGGATTCTGTCACTCCAAAATCCGTTCAGATTCACTTTTTAAAGTTTAGTGACGGGATTCACAGAGGAGCTTAGAAAAGTTACTGCTTCCGTTCAGCCATCTTGGCTGCAACTCCACCCCCCCCACCCCCACCCCCCCCAGCCATATTTGAACTTAAGAAGATGAGTCTTCCTGACCCCAGGTCTACCACTCTATCTTCTGTACCATCTAGCTGTCCTAAGAGCATATATTTAAATAAATCCTTGCCATTTATATTACTTTCCATTATAAGGCCCCCTTTCAGAGCTGATGATTTATATTCTCAGAATCCCTCAAGCTGTCACAACATCTTGGTTTTGAGGACAATCTACATTCTTACCTTTTGTGTTCTAAGAACACTTTTCCTTCTGATAATCCTTTCTTCCAAGTGCCCTCCTAACTCTCTCATTCTTTTCTCTATGGCTACTCCCAAGTCTGACATTTTGTGTGCTAAAATCCACTGCCTCTGACAATTTACTTTTTCAGGTGCCATATATCTCCCACTTTTTCCTAACACTGAAATTCCAGATTCTCCAAGCCTCATCTACCTTCAGATTCTGGATTCGGAATTTCCTTCAAGTTTAAACATTCCAGGTTCTCAGGGACTGCCCAATCTAATATCCTGGATTCACTTTCCACTCAACATTGGTACAACCAGAGGCAAGATTTAATTCTTAACTAGGAGATTCTATATCCTAAGCACTGGGAAACCTCCAACATTTCCACATGAATGTTACCTGGCATTCCAGACATTCAGTGTGCTAAGGACCTTCTAAAACATGACAATTTTGGGTTCTAAAGCTATACTGTCCTAATGTATAAAGTTTATTTTTCACTTTTATATTGATTGGATTATTATTAAAATGCACATGGATCTTAGGAGTACTGATATGGAAACATAAGCCTTGATTCTTAGAAGTCCTTGGTATGTAGAACTTTGGGTTTTTTGTCCAAAACTACACTACATTCATTATCATTACAATAATATCAGTAGCAGTCTTTACCAAAGAAGGACATGGAAGGAATTACATTTGTTTGGGTTTTTAGGGTTTTTTTGGGGGGGGGGGGACAGGTTTGGATAACCAAAAAAACCCAAAAGTTGTCTCACCAAACCCTTTTGGTAGTTTGGTTGAAGGTAATTTAAAAAAAAATTAAAGTCTCACCAAAGTATAACATAAATTACAGTAGAATAAATGGGTCAACCTGGTCAGGAGATGTTTTGCCTAGTACTGAATCTTTCTGGTGTTTAGTGGTATCTGGCATGGGACTTTCCAGAAGAACTGTGTTTTCTTCATTGTTATAGATTCTGGAGACCACCTCTTTCAAGTCAGCATGATGAAGCAAAATGTACAGCCCACCCTTCCCTTTGCCTTTCTTGTAGAACAGTCACAGTCTTTGTCCAATTTGTGTCACTGGATCTTATATAACCAAATGTATAAAAAGCTGTTCTGATTGTCAGAGGTATCCCTGGCTACTAAGGATCGGATCTCACTTTACTGGCAATTGCTAGCCTCGCTTACTTATCTTACTTTACTAGTATTACAATGCACGGGTATTTTGTTGATATTATGACTTAAAAGTATTAAAATGTTGTCCTTTTGAGATCCTTACAAAATGATCCTTTTGAGATTATTACAAAACAGCTGGGTTATTAGTAAAAAATAATCTATATTGTATATCATAAACATAATAACAATAGCAGTCTTTATCAAAGAAGGAACTGCATAAAATTGTATTTGTTTTAGTGTATAGGTATTTTGGGTTTTGGAGGGTTTGTTGTGCTAGCCAAAAGCAGACAGTATTTTTAATAGACTGATATGTAATTGAGGATGAGTTTTTTTTTAAAGCATCACCACTGCATAATATGAATTAAATTAGAAGGATTGATCTTATATGAAAAAATCTACCTTATTTTTAAAATTAATTTAAAATGGCCATTTGTGGCCATTTGTGATATTTTTCATTCTAAGGCTCCTTCCAGAGCAGAAGATTTTTGTTCTCAGAGCTCTCCCAGTTATCATAGATGGTGTTTTTTAGGACAATCCAAAATGTAATCTTTTGTGATCTCCAAGGGCTCTTTTCCTTCTGATGTTTGTTCTCCTTAAATCTCTCTTCTTCATGGCTACACACAAGCAATATGTTCTACAATCGTCCTTCTTCTGACAATTTCCATTCCTAGGCTTTAAATAGCTCCCATCCTCTCTGTTCCTGTCCCTCCTAACTGTGACATTCTAACTTCAAAAGCTTCATCCAGCTTGGGATTCTGGATTTTAGATCTCCTTCAAGCTTAGACATTCTAAATTCTGAGTGCTCTCTTTGATCTGTTATTCCAGCTTCACTTTTCCATTCCAAACGGGGAGCTTCAAAGGCAAGAATTACTCCCTTGCTAGGAAATTCTGAATTCTAAGCTCTAGGCCACCTCCAACTTTCTTTTTGAAAGTCACCTGGAAAGATTCTATCACACTCAGTGTTCTAAGGACCTTCTCAACCCAGACACATTTCGTTCTAAGGATGCACCCTGTTATGATCTTAAAAGTTTCCTTTTTTCAATCTTTTTGTTTATTTTGGCATTATTACAACGCATATTACAACATGTGCTTTGCTAATATGATGTCTCTGAAGTATCAGTATTTTCCCATTTAAATACTCTACACAGGAAAAATTATTTTGTTAAGAGGTTTTAATATTGATTATCAGTAATAGTAATAAAAATGGCAATATTTTCCAAAGAAGATACTCCATGGAATAGCATTTAAGTGGGCAGGTTTTATGTTATAGGGGGATTATTCTGACTAGCCCCCCCAAAAAGGACAGCACTTTCATCATATCTTTTTGCATATGGTTCAGGATTTTTGTGAAAGTATCACCACTAGCCAAAAAGAAAATAAATTAGAAAAAAATTATTAATCTCATATGAAAAATATCCTTTCTTTGTCTTTTAAAATTGAACTCAAACTGGCTAATATTTGGCCCACTAAAATGTATATGTATGCATATATATATATATATATATATATATATATATATGTCTGTGTATTTGGGTGTGTGTGGGGTATGTGGGTATGTGTGTGTGTGTGTCCCAACTTATATTTTCCACTTTGGGGACCCTCCAGAACTGATGATTTATCTTCTCAGAGCCCTACCAGCAATCACTTATCATGGTGTTGAGGACACTCCTGTTTCCGATATGCTGGGTTCTAAGGGATCTCCTCTCTCCCATATCCCTTCTTCCAGAGGTCCTCCTATTCTTCTGTTTCTCTTCTCCATGACTACAAGTAGGCCTGTCCTGCTATGTGGTAAAATGCTCCTGTTTCTGATGATTTCCATCCTTTGCCCCTGAATGTCTCCCACTTTTTCTGTTCTGATCCCTCCTGACACTTCTACAAATTCATCCATTCAGGAATCTAGTTTTGACATTTCCTTTGAGCTCAGTCAGACATTCTAGGTTATAAGTGCTCTTCCTGATCTAATATTCTGGCTTCACTTTCCTCTCCACATTAATACATTCATTGGTAGGGCCTCTTTCCTAGGGAGGAACTTGAATATTTTAAGTTCTCGGCCATCTAAATATTCCCCCTCAAATGTTATCCAGAAGTCCAGATATTTAGTATTCTATAGAATTTCCAAGACACGACATTTTTGGCCCTAAGCCACACCAGCCAAGATCTAGAAAGTTTATTTTTTATTGACTGGATTATTATTACAACCAAGGGAGGTTTTACTGATATGCTGATTTTGAAACATGAGGTGTGTCCTTTGTAAGTACTCTTTATGTAACACGTTTTTAATGGCGAAAAAAGGCTCTATATTCATTATCATTCATAGTACTATTAATACCAGTCCTTAAAAAAAGGAGGAACTACATGGAATTGCATTTGTTTCAGGACCAATGTCTTAGGGATTTGGGGTTTTTTTAGATGACCAAAAAATAGTCCTTTCACTGTATACTTTTAGCTGACAGATTGAGAATGTAAGCTGTTGTTGTTTAAAGCGTCACAAGTATTTGATATAAAGTTGAAATATATGACTGAGCTCATACAAAAATCTACCTTCTTTTTAAAAAAACGACTTAGGATTGGCCAATATTTTGACTTACTAATAATATATATATATATGAAAATAAATCCTTGCCATGGTGGACCCATCCCCAAGCCATTTTGAACCCCCAAGACCTGAGAAAGACCTAAAACATGGATTGGTCAATCAGGAGTGACATTTTGGTCCACTCTGAGCTTAACCTATCATAATGCTTTGCGAGTTCTTGCATAACAGACATGCTTTGCTTTGCTCTCTGAGTGAACTCAAAATGTTCCTTCTTATGTCAGCAACTACAAGCCCAGATGAAGCTGACCAGGAACATTCTTCTGTGTATGATTACCAAAGACAAGGTGCTTTGAACCAGACACTATCTTGAATAATGGGACTTTTCTTATCTTGGTATTTTATGGACATATGTTACATTATGTTGTATCATGTCATCTTAATGATAGAAGAAAGAAAGATATCCTGGACCTATAATTTCAATTGGCACTTTAATTCTTATATTTTATTATATTTACAACCCATCCAATTAAGAAAATTCCTTTCTCATGTTATGGTTAAACACATATAATTTTAGGTCACACAGACATTCTAAATTTGGATTGCTCTAAGTGTATAAAAGATCTTCTTCAACTTGCATATCTCTGAGTCAGAATTATTCTCTGACTCCGATGTATGTACATGTATTCTGACAGTTTAAGGGAATCATGTGTCTATGTATGTATGGCTGTATATACACACATATACATACACATATGTATCTATATCTATATGTGTGTGTGTGTATCACTTAGCTTGTTTGCCTCTTTTAACCAAACTTACAGGTCAACACCATATATATGACATTTTCCACCATAAGGCCCCTTCAAGAGTAGATTTATGTTCTCAGAGCCTTTTTAGCAATAACATATGGAAGTGTCAATCCAGGTCTGAGCTTTTTTGTTCTGAGAGTTCTTCTTGATCTGATATCCCTTGTTCTAGGTGCTCTCCTAATTCTTTCATTCTCTTCACCATGGCTACTCCCAAGGCTGACATTCTGTGTGCTCAAATCCTCCCGATTCTGACAATTTCCATTTTTAGCTCCTGAAACATCTCCCATTCTTTCTCATCTAATCTCCCCAACCCTGACATTCCATCTTCTACAACTTCATCCTGCTCCTGATTCTGGATAAGAAATTTCCTTCAAGCCCAGGTATCCTAGGTTCTGCATGATTTCTCGAATCTAACATATCAGCCTCACTTTCCAATTTAAATTGGGACATTCAGAGGTGGGACTCACCTGGGAAATTCAATATTCTGAGCTCTCAGCCACCTCCAACTTTGCTCTTTGAATGGTACCTGGAAGACCAGACATCCACTCTTCTAAGTAGGACCTTCCCAACTCTGACATTTTTGATTCTAACAGGAGGGCCACACCCTCCTGTGATTTAAAATTCTTTTTCCCCAGTTGTTAGGATTATTATTAAAATGTACATGTAATTATTAACATAATGATTATGACTTATTATTATTAATATAAGTTATTTTTCTGTTTTATTTATCGAATTATTATTCAAATGTACATATATGTTACTGATATAATGATTTGAAAATCTAAGTCTTCTGCCTTAGGAGTTTTCGATTTCTTTTTTTATATGAGTCCTTTACATTGTTTTTGTGCCCAAAAATA
Source organism: Petaurus breviceps papuanus (assembly GCF_028583685.1). Classification (NCBI taxonomy): domain Eukaryota; kingdom Metazoa; phylum Chordata; class Mammalia; order Diprotodontia; family Petauridae; genus Petaurus; species Petaurus breviceps. The sequence goes on along the minus strand of NW_027187089.1, from coordinate 12,896 downwards.
CTCTACATTTATTATCATTAATAGTAATGTCAATAGCAGTCTTTATCAGACAAGGAACTATATAGAATTGAATTTGTTTTGGTGGGCAGGGTTATTTTTGGGGGGTGGAAAGAGGCAGGGAGTTGCAGGTTTTTTTAGTTAGCCAAAAAAACTGTCACCTCACCCAACTTTTATGTTAAGGTGCTTAAAGATATGAAAGTTTTTTCTTTTGTTGATTTGTTTCTTTTTTAAAAGCACCACTGAAGCTTAATATGAATTATTTTTGAATAAATGTATGATCTCATATGAAAAATCTTATTTCTTATTTTTCAAATTACTTAGAATTATTTTGGCCCTATTAAGAATATATATGAAAATAAATCCTTATTAGTTGTGAGATTTTCTACTCTAAGGGCTTTTCCCTAGCAGATGATTTCTGTTCTCTGAACCCTCCCACCTATCACTTGTAGTAGTTTTTAGGGCACTTTAAGATCTGACCTTTTATGCTCTATGGACTCTCTTTGCTCTGATAAACCTTTTTTCTATAGGCACTGCTAGCTCCCTCATTTTCATCTCCATGGCAACTCCTAGGCCTGACACTCTGTGTGCTCAAATCCTCCTTTTGCTGAAAATGTCCATTCCCAGCTCCCATACATCTTCCCTTTTTCTCTAGGCTGTCACAGTTCTGGCTTTTCAGATTCTACAGTCTTATCCAGCTGATAATCCTGAATTCCAAATTTTCTTCGAGCTCCTACTTCCTATAAGCCATGAGCCATTCCCCATCCCATAGTCTCTCTAGGCTTTTCACTCCAAATCTGGACCTTGACAGGCAGGACTTATCCCCGTAGCTTGGAAAATCTGTATTCTCAGTTCAGGACCCCAGCAACACAGATCCTTGAAAGGTCCTGGGATATTCAGACAATTCAGTGTTTCAAAGACTTTCTTTAGTCTCTTTTTCCCTTCCTTAGAATAATACACATGTGCTTTAACAATACAATAATTTCAAAACAGAAGTGATGTTCCTTTAAAATCTGTGTACATAACAACCCAATTTTCCAAAAAGAAACTATATTCATTATGATTATTAGCAATATTAAGAGCAGTCTTTCTCGAGGAAGAAACTGCATGGAATTGAATAGTTGTCAGTGTGTCTTTGGTATTTTGGTAGCCAAAAATAAGTAATACTTTTACCATACCCTTTGGGTGTTGTGGTTGAGGATGTAAGATCTTTTTTTTCCTTCAGGCATCATCACTAGGCTAATCTATATTAAATTAATCTACTTTCATATTTTAAATTAATTAGAACTGGCCAGTATTTTGTCCCATTAAGAGTAATGATAAAAAAGCTTTCCATTTAGGATATTTTACATTCTGAGGAACCTTTCAAAGCAGATGATTTGTGTTCTTAAAACCTTCCCAGCTATCCAATATGGTGGTTTTTAGGGCATTCTAAATATGAGCTTTTGTGTTCTAAGATCTTTCTTTGCTCTGATATCACTTCTTCTAGGTGCCCCTCTAACTCTCTCATTCTCTTCTCCAAGGCTACTCTGAATGATAAAATATTAGTGCTTTTGACAATTTCTCTCCTCGGCCTCTGAACCCATTCTCTCGTTCTAGTCCCTCCCAAAATTAACATTCCTACTTCTACAGCCTCATCCAACTCAGGATTCTGTAGCTGAAGTTTCCTTCAAGTTCAGATATATTAGGTTCCAAATGCCCTCCCTGATCTAAAATTGGAGCATTCAGAGGTGAGACACATCTTCTAGCTAGGACATTTTGTATTCAGAGCAAACATCCACCTCAAAATTTCCCCCTTGAATGGTTCTCATTCAGAAAAACCAGACTCTAAGGACCTTGTGAGACATGGTATTTGGGGATCTAAAGAAACACCCTTCTATGATTTATGAGGTAATTTTATGAGTTTTTTTTAATTTACAATGCACACTGGGATGTTCAGAGGAAAGACTTAGCAGCTTGCTAGGAATTCTGCATTCTAAGCTCTCAAACACCTCCAATTCTTCCTTTAAAGGTACCTGGAAGTCCACCATAACATTCAGTATTCAAAGGACCTTCCTAGCTCTGCATTTTGTTCAAAGGCCACAACCTGCACGATCTAGGTGGCTTTTTTCCTTCTTAATTTTTAATCTGTTTGGATATTATTAGTATACTTGTGTCTTGTCAATATAATTATTTCAAAATATAGTGTCCCTGTGAAATCCTCAGTATGTAATACCTTGCTTATTTTTTAAAACCTCTTTATTGATTATCATTAATAGTCATATTGCTGGGTTCTGGGCCTAGAGTCAGGAAGACCTGGCTTCAAATCTTGTCTTAGATCCTTACTAGCTGTTTGACCTTGGGCCAGTTACTTAACCCTACTTGTCTCAGTTTCTCATCTGTAAAATGAGTTGGAGAAGGAAATGGCAAACCACTCTAGTATCTTTGCCAAAAAAATCTCCTAAAGGGTCATACATAGAGAGAGTCAGACATGACTGAACAACAAAAAATAGTCTATTCAATAGCAGTCTTTACTACATAAGAAAATGCATAGAATTGCATTAGTTTAGGTGTGCAGATTTGGGAACTTTCTTAGGTGTTTTTGGCTGGCCAAAATAAATGTTTCTATTATTTTCCACTCTTTCCAGAGCAGATGATTTATGTCCTCTTCTAAATGCTGTCTGATGTCTCTTATTATCTTCTCCGTGGCTATTCACAAGCCTGACATTCTCTGTGCTAAAACCCTACTACTTTTGACAATTTTCATTCTCAGCCCTTCAACATCTCCAACTCTCTGTTTTAGTTCATCCTAACACTGACATTCCAGCTTCTATAGTCTCATCCAGGTCAGGATTCAGGATTTTAAATAATTTCCTTCAAGTCCAGACATCCTAGGCCCTAAGCTTCCTTAATCTAAAATTCTGACTTTACTTTCCAATCCAAATTGGGATATCCAGAGAAGGGGCTTAATTAATAACTAGATAATTCTGCATTCTAAGCTCTCAGCCACTTGCAACAATCTTCCTTCAAAGGTACCCGGAAGTACTCCATAACATTCTGTGATTGAAGGAGCTTAACTTATACTTAAAAGGGACTTAGCTTGGAAATTCTGTATTCTAATCTCTCAGCCACCTTCAACTTTCTCCATTTAATGGTACTTAGATGGCCAGACATTCAATGTTCTAAGGACCTTCCAAGTTGTTATATTTTGGGGACTAAGGTCAGACCCTCTTGTGATCTAAATGGCTCTTTTTCAACTTTTTAATTTATTGTATTATTACAATGCACATATGTTTTACTCTTATAAGGATTTTGAAACACAAGTCTTCCCTGTTCTCTGTTTATAACCCCTTGTTTTCATGGTCAAAAATACACAATATTCATTATTATTAATAGTAATGTCAGTAGCAGTCTTTATCAAAAAAGTAAATAAACAGAACTGCATCTGTTTCAGTGGGTAAGTGTTTTAGGTTTTTAAGGCCAGAATATCTATAGCATTTTCTTTCTTTCTTTTTTTTTTAAGCAATCAGGGTTAAGTAACTTGCTCAAGGTTACACGGCCAGCTATTTCTGGGTGTGGTGCTGAGCGTCTGAGCCCGGGATTCGATCTCCAGGTCGTCCCAACACTGGAGCCGGTGCTCTTACTCGCTGTGCTACCTGGCCGCCCCTATCTATAGCATTTTCACCACGTCTTTTTGACTCTGTGGTTAAGGATGTCATGTTTTATTTGCAAACTATCCCCAGGCTGATATAAATTAAGTTAGAATACATTATTTATGTCATATGAAAAAGAAATCTGCTTTGATAGCCCCTCTTTTAAATGTTTGCCTAACTCTCCCTTCTCTATGGCTACTCCCAGGTCTCACATCCTGGGTGCTAAGATCCTGCTGCTTCTCACAGTTCCCATTCTCAGTCTCTGAACATCTCCCACCCTCTATGTTCTAGTGCCTCCCATTGCTGACATTCTGGCTTCTACAGGCTCATCCAGCTCTGGATTTTAGATTCCAAATTTCCTTCAAATTTAGATATTATAGGTTCTAAGTTCCCGCTCTGATCCAGTACTCTGGCTTTGCTTTCCACTGCTAATTGGGACAATCAGAGGCTGGACCTAACTCCTAGCTAAGGAAAACCTGTGTTCCAAGCTCTAGGCTACCTCAAACATTCCTCCTTGAGAGGCACCTGAAAGCCTAGACATTAAGTGTTCTGAAGACCATGTAATATCCGGTCTTTTTGGATCTAAAAAAACACTCTCTGATCATCTACAATTTTTGATGTAGGGGACCACAGGCCAGTAGGGCTCTGACTCTGATGGCTTAATAAGCCCTCTCAGCTGAAGAACCTGCTACCACGCCCGGATCGGTTCCCCATCCCACAGGAAGGCACACAGGCATGAGCAACATGTCCTCCTGAAAAGTGTGTTATGCACTCCTGGCTTGGGAACAAGGATGCTCGCAGTGTTCTCAGGTGAAACTATCATAAGGTTGCAATTTAGTACTAACTAGAAACCTTGGGATAACTCCATCCTGTTCTAGGGAGGTTTGGAACATCCTGCCCAGTACTCGCACCCTGATAAGAAGGATAGGGTACACAACTGTCACATATGAGGTGAATGGAAACTAGGGCAATGGTGTAATCCCAAAGATAGTGGCTTATGATGACTTTGAAGTTTTGCACTATATATACTTGACTCTAAGCTGAATAAAGTTAACTCTGTTTTCCACCGTACCAGGGTCCCGTCTCTTTTATGGTTATCACAGACTCTAGGTAAGTAACTCCTTTCAAGTATCTATTTTCCACCTAACTTTTCCTTCTCAGCCCTGCTACAGAACAACAGGGCTCCTCTCTATCATTATGTCAAGCTCTTCCACAGAAGGGCGGGGGTCACCTGAGCTTGGCTGACCAAAGTTTTAATTTTTTAATGCTTTATTATCATAATGCACAAGTCTTATTGACATGATTTCATATCATGTCCCTTATAAGTCATCAGAACATAAGATCTTGTTTTTGAGGGCCAAAAATACTTTATATTCATTATCATTAATAGTAATATCAATAGAGGCAGAGTCAAGATGGCAGAGTAGAAGCATGACCTTCCCACGGCTCTGGCTTCCACCTTCCCCAATCAATGTAAAAAGGGGACTCTGAAAAAACTTTGGAGCTGCAGAACCCACAAAATGACACAGAGAGGCTAACCTCCCGCTGAAGACAGCCTGGCAGGCAGGTGCAACGCTCTGGGAGCCAAGCCCAGGCCCGCTGTGAGCGAGAGGTTTTAGCCCCAGGGCAAGTCTGACCAGCCAGCGCCATGTGGCAGCTTCAGCTCTAGGCCTGCAGAGTGTAGGGGGACCAAGCGACCAGTCTGAGGGGTAATCGCTCTTGCTTTAACCTGCTTGGATCTGGATTGCAGTCTAGGGTAGAGGTGCTGGGGTGTGTGGAGGCCTCAGAGAGGGCACCCATCTAATATCTCTGGCAGCTGAGAAAACCCCAGCATTTGGGATGAAAGCTCCCATCTGGTGGAAGAGTCTTACTGTGGCAAAAAGCCCAGGGGTCAAGTGTCTGAGGGGTGACATAACCAGGCAAAGGAAACAAAGCAGACAGAAGATTCCAACATTAGACTCCTAGTTTGGGGACAAAAAAGGAGCAAAGCATAGAACAGGAGGAAGACAGTGAAGTCAGAATTCCTGCACCAAAAGCTTCAAAGGAAAATACGACCTGGTTACAGGCCATAGAGGACCTTAAGAAGCAGATAAGAGAAGTGGAGGAAAAATTGGGAAGAGAAATGAGAATGATGCAAGAAAATTAGGAAATGAGAATCAACAGCCTGACTGAGGAAAATCACACCTTAAAAAAACAGACTAACTCAAATGGCAAAAGAGGCTCAAAAAGGTAATGAGGAGAAGAATGCCTTAAAAAGCCGAATTTGCCAGATGGAAAAAGAATCTCAAAAGCTCAATGAGGAGAATCATTACTTCAGATTAGATTGGAGCAAATGGAAGCTGATGAATTTATGAGAAATCAAGATGCTGTTAAACAGATCCAAAAAATGAAAGAATAGAAGGCAATGTGAAATATCTCCTGGGAAAAAGCACAGACCTGGAAAATATATCCAGGAGAGATAATTTAAAAATTATTGGACTACCTGAAAGCCATGACCAAAGTAAGAACCTAGAAATCATCCTCCAGGAAGTTCTCAAAGAAAACTGACCTGATGTTTTAGAACCAGAGGGCAAAATAGAGGTTGAAAGAATCCACTGATCACCTCCTGAAAAAGATGCCCAAAAGAAAACTCCTAGGAATATTATAGCCAGGTTCCAGAATTCCCAGATTAAGGAGAGAGTATTACAAGCAGCCAGGAAGAAACAATTTGAATATTGTGGAGGCACAATCAGGATAACCTAAGACCTGGCAGCTTCTACATTTAGGTTTTGAAGGGCTTGGAATATGATATTCCGGAGGTCAACGGAGCTGGGATTAAAACCAAGAGTCACCTACCCAGCAAAACTGAGTATCATGTTTCAGGGGAAAAATATTGTCATTCAGTGGAATAGAGGACTTTCAAGCATTCTTGCTGAAAAAACCAGGGTTGAATAGAAAATTTAATATCCAGATAAAAGAAGCAAGAGAAGCATGAGAAGGTAAACAGGGAAAAGAAATCATAAGTTGAATTATTAACATTCCTACATGGAAAAACATTAATTGTAACTTATGAAACCTTTCCCAGGATTTGAAGGCAATATATATGTCTATATATGAGGGTTTATGGGCATATGTTTATAGGTATTCATAGATAGAGGGCACAGGACCAATTTAATAGGAAGGGATGATACTTACAAAGTGAAATTAAAAGGTGAGACAGGAATATAATGAGAGGACATGGGGAGAGACAGAATGGGGTAAACTATCTCATATAGAAGAGGCAAGGGAAAATGGTTACAATGGAGGAGAAGAATAGGAAGGCAAAAGGGAATGGGTCAACCTTATTCCCATTGAATTTGGCTTGGGGAAGGAATGAAATACACACTAAATCGGGTATCTCACCCTACAGGAGAGTAGGGGTGAAGGGGATTAGAGGGGGGGATGATGGACGGGAGGGCAGAATGGGGGGGAGGGAAGTTGGAAGCACCCACTTTTGAAAAGGGACGGGATCAAAGTAGAGAATAGAACAAGTGGGTGTTTGGATAGGAGGGAGGGAAATATAGTCAGTCTTTTACAATATATCTACTATGTTATTGTTTTGCATTAGCCACACATGTACACCCTATACTGAACTGCTTATCTTCCCAGTAAGGGTGTGTGACAAGGGAGGAAAGGAATGAATCTGGAATTCAGTTTTAAAATCAAATGTTTTATATATATATATATATATATATATATATATATATATATATATATAT
>NW_027187089.1:0-5520 GCF_028583685.1 Petaurus breviceps papuanus | reverse complement strand
ATATATATATATATATATATATATATATATATATATATATATATATACTATTATTGATACTATTTTACATGTAATTGGGAAATAAGATATACAGGCACTGGGGCATAGAGGTCCACCATGCCCTACTGGAAATTCGAAATGAGTATGGGAGAAAATATGGGAGAGAGCAGATTGGAGGAGGGGCTATCGTGTGGGACTGCTATTTTGGGTCGGTTGGTAGGGGCAAAATGGGGAGAAAATTTGTAACTCAAAATCTGGCAGAAATGAATGATCTAAATCAGAAGTTAATAAAGCATTTGAAAAATGGAAAAAAACAGTAATATCAATAACAAAGAAGAAACTGCAGGGAATTTCATTTGTTTTATTGGGCAGGATTTGGGGGGTTTGGGCCAGATCCTTTGGGCTAGCTAAAAAAATAGCACTTTCACCAAACCCTTATAGTTATGTGGGTGAGACTATGAGGTCCTTTTAAAGCTTTATTACTGTGTAATATTAATTAATATGGAATAAACAATTGATATCATAGGAAAAATCTAAATTCTTCTTGTTTTTAAATTTACCTACCGTGTTCCCCCGAGAATAAGACCTATCCCGAAAATAAGTCCTCCCCTTACTGTGTAAGATTCCTTTAAAATAAGCCCTCCCCTGAAAATAAGCCCTATTGAGATTGCTACTGTAGTGAAGGTGATCCCCTGCGCTACACGCTACATTACGGTACCCTCTGTATGTACCGTCCCTCCCTCCCCATGAAACGCACGCCACGCTCCGAGCTGCATCCAATCAGAGCTGCAGCAGTGAGCGCGTCATCCTGTTCTTCCCCAGTGATTTGCTTATTGAATAAAGGTACATTTTTTTGTTCACATTTACCTGTTTATTAAAATTGCTGTCAATGTTCATTAAAATAAGCCCTCCCCTGAAAATAAGCCCTCTGGTGTTTTTCTGTCTAAAAAATTAATAAGACAGTGTCTTATTATCGGGGAAACACGGTAGAACTAGTCAATATGTTGGCTCACACTGAGTAACCATGAAAATAAATCTTTTCCATTTCTGATATTTTCTATTCTAAGGTCCCTTCCAGACGAGAGTATTTATATTCTCAGAACCTTCCCAGCTGTGGCACCTGGAAGTTTATAGGATGCTCCAAGTCTGATGTTCCTTGTTTCTGATGAAACCTTGATGTTTCTTGATGAGTGGCCCTTGATCTGATATCCCCTTTCTAAATGCTCTCCTAAGTTTCTCATTCTATTCTCCATGGCTTCTCCCAGGTCTGACATTCTCTGTGCTAAAATCCTACTGCTTCTGACAATTTCCATTCTTAGCCTCTGATCATTTACCAATCTCTTGGTTCCAGCCTCTCCCAACACTCACAGTCCAGATTCTACAGCCTCATCCAGGTTCATGATTAGCAATTTCCATCAAGATCAGGTATTTTAGCTTCTAGGTGCCCTCTGTAGTCAATTATTTCAGCTTCACTTTTTGAGACCAAATGGGCACATTCAGAGGCAGTATTTACCTCTTATCTTGAAAATTAGGTATTCTTTGCTCACAGCCACTTTCACCTCTCTCCCCCTTGAGAATGGTCCCTGGAAGGCCTGGCATTCAGTGTTCTAAGGACCTTGCCAGCTCTGATAAATTTCTGTTCTAACACCACACACTCCAGGATTTTTTTTTCAGTTTTTCATTTATTAGATTTTTGTTATAATGTACATATCTCTTACTACAACAATGTTCTTCCCCTTTATGAATCTTCAGTCTCTAACACCTTGGTTTTGGAGTAAAAATACTTGATATTCATTATCATTAAAAGTAGTATCAATAGCAGTCTTTACCAAAGAAGGAACTGCAGGGAATTGCATTTGTTTTGGTGTGCACAGATGTGGGTTTTGGGGTTTTTTTTGACTAGTCAAAAAAGACAGCATTTTCACCATACATTTGTGGCTGTGGGGTCTATATTGTGAGACTTTTTTTTGTTCTGTTTTACTTTTTGGAGGAGGGAAGGCAGGGAAACTGTGGTGAACTGACTTGCCCAAGGTCACACAACTAGTAAGTGTTAAATGTCTGAGGCTGGATTTGAACTCAGGACCTCCTGACTCCAGGGCCTGTGCTCTATTCACTGCACCACCTAGCTGCCCCAAGACTTTTTTTTAAAAGCATCACAACTGGGTAAATACATATTAAGTTGGAATGAATTATTAATGCCAATCTAAAGCATCAACAAACTTGTTTTTAAAATTAATTTTGCCTAGCTAATATTTTGTCAAACTAAGAATATATATGAAAAGAAATCCTTTCTGTTTATGAGATTTTCTATTCTAAAGCCCATTTCAAAGCAGTTGATTTATGTTCTCAGAGCCCTCCCAGCTATGACAGACTGGGTTTTAGGACACTCTGAGATCTGACCTTTTGTGTTTTAATTGCTCTGATATTCCCCGTTCTAAGTGCTAATTTACCTCTCTGATTGTCTTCTCCCAACTCCATGGCAGCCCCCCAGTCTGACATTCTGTATTCTGAAATCCTTCTGCTTCTGCCAATTTCCCTTCTCAGCCCCTCAGCAACCTCCCACTCTCAGTGTTCTGTTCCTTCCCAACACTGACCATTGAACTTCTAACAGTTTCCTCCTCCTCTGGTTTCTGGAACAGAAGAGCATTTCTCAAGGTTCACACATTCTAGGTTTTAATCTCCCTCCCTGCTTTTAATATTCTGGCTTCATTGTCCTCTCTAGATTGGGACAGTTAGGAGCAAGACTTATCTACTAGCTAGGAAATTTTGTACTCTCAACTCTGAGTCACCTCCAACTTCCATCTTTAACAGTAACTGGCAGCCAGACATTCTGTGTTCTAAGGAACTTCCAAGACCTGACACCCTCCTCTTGTCAATAAGGCTTCAACAAAGTGTAATATAAATTAAGGTGGAATAAATGAATGAGTCTATATGAACAATGGACCTTCCTGTCCATTTAATTTAGTGAGAAGTGGCCAATATTTTGACCCAATAAGAATACTGTTGTTGTTTGGTTATTGGAGTTGTGTTTGACTCTTTGTGACCTAATTTGGGGTTTTCTTTGCAAAGATGCTGGAGTGGTTTGCCATTTCCTTCTTCACTTCATTTGACAGATGAGGAAACTGAGGCAAACAGAGTTAAGTGACTTGCCTGGGGTCACACATCTAGTAAGTGTCTGAGACCACATTTTAATTCATGAAGATGAGTCTTTCTGACTCTAGGCCTGGCCCTCTATCCACTGCAGCATCAACTTGCTGGCAAAATAAGAATATAGGAGAAGACAAATCCTTGCCACTGAGGATATTTTCCATCCTAAGGCCCCTCCAGAGCACGTTTTCAGAGCCCTCCAAGCTATGGCACATGGATGTTTTTAGGGCACCCCTGATCTTGTGTTGTCTCTGCCTGATCTGATATCCCTTGATCTCTGACATTTTATGTACAAAACACTCATTTTTTGACACTTGCACTGATCAGCCTCTGAACATCTACAGCCTCACTCTGTCCTAGTCTCTCCCTACACTGACATTCTAGCTCCTACAACCTCATCCAGCACCAGATTCTGGGTTTGGAAATATCAATCCCCCTTGAATGGCACCTGGAAGCAGAGACATTCAGTGTTCCAAGGGCCTGACATTCTGCTTCTAAAGCCCATATCATCCTAAGACATATAATTGTTATTTTTGACTTGTTAATAGACTATTATTATAATGCACATAGATCTTACTGATATAACGATTTTGAAATATAAGTTTGTCCCTTATGAGGCCTCTGGATATAACATCTTGTTTTATGGGCCAAAAACACTTTCTATTTATTGTTATTAATAGTAATGTCAATAGCAGTCTTTACTCGGGAAGGAACTGTATGGAATTAAATTAAAAAAAAATTCTGCCTGTGTTTTAGAGTTGTTTTTAGCTAGCCAAAAAGTAAAAATAGTAGTTTGTCCAAACGCTTCTGGTTATGTGATTGAGGACAAGAGATTTAAAAAAAAATTGTGACTGTTATATAAATTAAGTTGGAATGAATGATACTGAAAAATCTAAATTTTTCTTGTTTTTTAATTTACCTGGAACTGGCTAATATCTTGGGTCACACCAAATTCACATGAAAGTATATAAGACTATACATTAAGGATGTATATGGAAATAAATCTGTACCATTTAGAGCATTAGACTGCCTACCAAACTGAAGATCTCCAGAGCCATTGTCCTGACCTTATTGTTGTATGCCTGTGAAACTTGAAAACTATACCAGTGCCATGCCAGGAAACTGAATGGTTTCCATTTGAATTGTCTTAGGAAGATACTAAAGATCACCTGGCAGGATAAGGTACCAGACATTGATGTCCTTTCTTGAATTAAACTGCCAAGTATTCAAACTCTACTGCAGAGAACACAACTCTGATGGGTCGGTCTTATTGTTTGAATGACAAATGTATGCCTGTCTAAAAGACTATGGAGAACTCACATGGGGTAAATGCTCACATGGCGGTCAGAAGAAGTGACACAAGGACACTCTGAACTTGGAAATTGATTGTATGGCATAGGAGGCACTGGCACAAGACGGCTCATCATGCTGTGCCCACATCAGAGAAAAGCAAAGCAGAACTGAAGTAGTTCAAAAGAAACATGAGATGGGCACATTTAGAGAATCCACCCCAAATGTTCACATGGAGTATTTGTGCCCGGCCAGTGGTAGAGCATTCCAAGTTCATATTGGTCTGATCAGCCACAGCCAAACATATTATTATAATTTGACTCTAACACAATGATGTCACTTTGGTCCTGTTCAAGAACAAAGGACAACCACCATTTTCGTTCCAGAAGAGATAATGTATGCTTTCTAAGCCCTTCCTGCTATGGCATATAGAAATTTTTAAGACACTCCAGGTTTGTCCTTTTGTGTTCTCTTCTCTCTGATATCCGTCCTTCTAAGTGCTCTCCTAACTCTCTCTCTTCTCCATTCAACTCCGAAGCCTGACATTCTGAGTGCTGAAATCCTCCTGCCTCTGCCACTTCCCATTCTGAGCCCCTGAACATCTCCAATTCTCTCTGCTGTAGTCCCTCCCAACACTGACATTTCAGCTTCTACTTCTTCATTCATTTAGGATTCTAGATTTGATATTTCCTTCAAGCACAAACATTCTAGGTTCTAACGACCCTTCCAGATCTCAAAATTCTGGCTTTACTTGCCATTCTAAATTGGAACATATCGATGTAGAGATAACTGCCTAGCTTGGAAATTCTTTATTCTATGCTCTCACCCACCTCATGGCTTTCCTGAAGTTGAGACATTCAGTTTTCTAAGACCCTCCTGTGATAGTAATGGCAATTAAAGATTCCCCTGTATTGGCTTGGTTTTCAAATTGATTGTGTTAAAACCCAGAGTTTGTTAATCCCACCTGTGGGATGGGCTTGTTGATGTGAAAAGAAAGTCCTGAACTGGGAGGAGCTGGTGATGTAGATTTGGAGAGACACTAGAGAGAGGCGGAAGATCTTTTTGGAAGCAGCACCTCGTGGA
>NW_027187088.1:0-10055 GCF_028583685.1 Petaurus breviceps papuanus | reverse complement strand
TGTCTTTCTGTATCTCTCTGTCTCTGTCTCTCTCTCTCTGTCTCTCTGTCTCTCTCTGTCTCTGTCTCTGTCTCTCTCTCTGTCTCTGTCTCTCTCTGTCTCTGTCTCTCTCTCTGTCTCTCTGTCTCTGTCTCTCTCTGTCTCTGTCTCTGTCTCTCTGTCTCTCTGTCTCTCTCTGTCTCTCTCCCCCTCCCCCCTTCCTTCCACCCCAGTTCTTCTCCTTATCCTCTCAGATAACTCCTCCTGAGTCTCCTTTGCTGGATCCTCATCAGAGTTTCATCCCACAGAGCAAGATCTGAGATGAGCCCCTTTGTCTTTCCCCTTCTTTCTGACTTCCTTGCTACTGTCAAAGGTACCACCAACCCAGCCACCCCATTGTCCAGACTCACAGCCTCAGTGTCATCCTACACTCTGTGCTGTCTCACCCCCTGATGCTACCTTTGAAACATCTCTCCTATGGGCTCCTTTCCTTCCTCTGACCCTGCCCCCACCTCAGTGCAGACCCTCATAACCTCACCCTTGTACCATTGCAGTAGCTGCTGGGGGAGTGGTCTGCCTGCCCCAAGTCTCTCCCGACTCCAGCCCATCCTTTGTTCAGCCACCAAAGTGATTTTCCTAAAGCACAGGTCTGACCATGTTAGTCTTATAATCAATATATTCCAGTGGCTCCCTCCAGGACAAAATACAAAATCCTGCTTGATTTTCAAATCCTTCCTAACCTGCAGCTTCCTACCTTTCTAATCTTCTTACAGTTTACTCCCCAGGACATACTTTCCAAATCAGCAACACTGGCCTTCTAGCTAGTCCTTGAACAAGGGCATCTGTCTCCCTACTTTGGGCATGTCCACCTGTCTTCTCCCCTGCCTGGGCTGCTCTCCCTCTTCATCTCTGCCTCCTGGTCTTCCTTCCTGGCTTCCCTCAAGTCTATTCTAAAATCCCACCTTCTCCAAGAAGCCTTTCATGCCCCCCTTCCCTCTCTTGGTCGCCTGCAGTTAATCCTGTATGGAATTCATTTGTACCTGTCATTTGCCTGTTGTCTCCCCCATTAGAATGTGAGCTCCTTGAGGGTAGGGCCTGCCTTTTGCTTTCTGTATATGCCTAGTGTTTTGTACAGTGCCTGGTACATAGTAGGTGCTTCATAAATCCTTGACTTGACTGAGACCCCCACTGAGGAAAGTTGCCAGAGGGTTCTGCTGGCTACCAATACAGAGGGTGGTGCTTTTGAGCTCAGAAAATTAACAACACATTCTGCTCATTTTATTTATAGAAAAAGACATTGGTTTAAAATTCCAGTGTCTTTCTGCAGTCTCTGTTCCCATCCCCACCGTAAACCCATGCACTGATCCAAGGGACAGGAAACTGGGAGCAGCAACATCATCTCAGTGCTTTGCATTTAAAGATGGGGGGGGGCGGCTCATCCAGTTCTCTTATTTTCCATAACTGAGACCACAAGATCTGCCCAGGGTAACCAGACACAGGCAGAATCTGAACCCGGGACCTTCGCCTCCAGCTCACGGGATCTTTCTGGGTCTTTGCAGACACCACACATCTCTTGAGCCCATTAGTTCAGAGCACAACGGGCATGGAGCTGGAGCAGGACTGGGTAGGGTAGCCTCAGACCCTGATCTTTGGACCTGAGTCTGATGCAGAAAGCAGGGAGAGGAAGGGTCTCCCAGCACCTGCTGGTGGGACAAGAAACACTTTTTATTCCTTGGAGAGGCTTGAAGGTTAGAGGACTGGAATTGGGGGCCTCCATTACACCAAGATTCTGTTCCCAGATGCACCCTCAATTCACCTGGCCACTTGCCTTGGACCAAGATACTCTGCCCTTCCCTGGCTTGGTTTGCCTGTTCTGTAAAGTGGGGAGAGTAATATTTACCTGCAGTGCCTTATTGTAATGGCAAGGGGTTTAATTAATGTTTGTCTTGTGCTTTGAGATCTCTGGATGAAAGGAAGACATAAAAGTGCATAGTGTCATTATTTGAAATGGCTGGTTGATGGCTCGCCACTGGCAAGCCATAGGGTTTGAATCATGCAGCATTCCTGGGCATTTAGGTCCATGATTCACAGCCAAAAATGAAAAGTACACAGGCACAAAATGACGCGAGTCTGGGATATGCAGGCAGCTTGCCTTTTTTTGTTTCTTGCTCCCTCCACCATGATATCAGCCACTCCCTCCCTCCCCAGATGGCATTCATGCCCAAAGACTGCTTCTCCCCAACTGGCAGCAAACCATTCTCTGTCCTTGGAGCCCTGAAGAGAGAATGAACGTGAAGAGCCATCCCTGCAGAAGGTGGGGGCAGGGAAGCCTCCCATCACCTACTGCTGGTCCTGGAAGAGGAATGGGATGGATGCTGCCAGCACTCCTGGAGAGCCCCTCTCTGTCATGTGCTCCACTCATCATCCCTGTGACTTTTCACAGCAAATGGTCCTTCTTAGGCCACCCTTCCCTTATTTGTACTGCCTCCCCCATTAGAATGGAAATCCCATGGAGGTAAGGACTGACTTCTTGTCTTTGTAACCCTGGTGCTTAGCATGTTTGGCACATAGTAAGCACTTTGAAAAGACACAGACACAATTGAAATGCACCCAGCGGTGCTGCCTTCTAGGACAGCCTGTCAGCCTGTGCCCCACATGCCTGACAAAGGAGCCCCTGGGACTCACCAGCTCCCTGTTAACTGCCTCTAACTGGTCACAACGTAGCTGGTCCTCTATCTCAGGGAGAACTCTGGGATTTCTCTTTCTACCAAAGAGAATGGTGGAGATTTCTCCTAGACCCCCTTCCATTTTTGAAGATGAAGCCCTGGCAGCATCTTTTGGTCTGAAGCCCTTCCAGGTCCAACGGGCAGAGGAGACCCTGTATTTCACTACTTTATATTATTTCTTCTTTATAGATGCCCTTTCTGTCTTCTCTGCTAGACCATAAAGTCGTTATAGTTGGGGACTCTTCCATTCTTTGTCACTGGTCCCCAGTACCTCAGACACTGAGTGCCTGGCACCCTGGGCTTAAATAACAATATTGTCCATAAGGATGCTTGTAGATTGACTGATTGATATGTCTAGAACTTCCATCACCAAATCAATGCCCACGTCCCTGCTCCCACTAAGTTTCACCATTATTAAGTCTCTGATCACCTCTACTGCTCCTGTCTAGGCTCCCTGGGAGAACAAAATGCCTCAAGTTCTAGGATTGCCTTAAATGTATTGCCTCAAACTGCTCCGAACCTTTGTCCCCACATCCCCTGCTCTTTACTCCCCCCTCCATTTTTCTGTGCCCAGGTAAAAATAGAAATCTGCTCCACAAGTCCAAGATGCGGGAGGCATGAATGACCAACCAGTCATCTGTCTGAAAAAGATGAGAGGAAAATGAGCTGCAAGGCCCATATGAGGCAATAGTGGGCAATGGCGGCCAAAGGAGTTAATCGGATGTTGCGCTGCATTTAGAGGCATAGTTTCCAAGACCAGGGATGGTGAATTGACCTGGGATTTCTTTGGGGTAGGTAACTCCCACAGGAGGAAAGTCCCTCTACCAATGCAAGTGAGAACCTTCTCCTCCACTTCTGGTCTTAGAAAGATGCTTAGAGCATGAAGAGTAATAATGAGTTTCCTGAGTGCGCACAACCAATTTGGGTAAGAAGTGAGTCTTGACCCCAGATATTGTGACCACTGTACAACACTGCCTCTCATCTCTAGGAATAAGAACTGAAGAATGAATCCCCCTGTGTGCTGCCTTAGTCAGATTACCTCTGAGTCATTATGTTCCATTCTGGTTCTCCCTCTTAAGAAAGACATTGATGGGTTGGAGAGTGTCCAGAGAATGATACAGAGCCATGTGTCCATCACATGAGGAATGGTCAGAGTGCTGGAGTTGCCAAGAACACTTGGGGGGACCTGATACCTCAGACTCTCTTCAAGTATTTAAAGGGCTTTGGTGTGGAAGAAGGATTAGATTTGTTCTGTTCAGTCCCAAAGGAAAGTAGGAAGAGGTTTAAGTAGAAGCTACAAAGAGGCAACATTAAGCTTGAACAAAAGAAAGTCTCCTTCCAGGAGTTCTGACCCAGAGAAGTGCCATCTGCCTGAGGAGGTAGTGAGCTCCCTGTCACAGGAGGGCTTCAGGTCAAGGCTGCATGGTCACTGCTGAGGGTGTTGGAAAGAGGTCTCAGAGGGCCCTCCTAACTCAGACTCCAGGATTCTGCTGAAATGTGGGCTCTGCTAGACAAAGCTGACACTCTGGCTTGGGGAATGCCCACAATGGTCAAGCTAGAGAAGCTAGAGCCCCGAAGGGTTCCTTTCAGCTCCAGGATTCTAGCTTTTTCTAATAAAGGGTCACAAACCTTTTCCTCTAGAAAGTAAACTCTACAGTCCTAGGCTTTGTAAAAGGCATCAAGAGATCTCATAGTCAATCCCTGTGCTGTCAGTCAGGCTGATTATAAAGTTGTGCTGGAAAGATGTGGCTTCTAGACTTGGTTAAGAGTCCTTAAGAGGAAGAGATTCCACCCACTCCCCTGCAGACCATGCTGCTGAGGGAATCCTTTGAGATTCACAGTCTCGACCTCTCTGGTTCTCTAGAGGTATTCGCAGGGATCATTTGGGTGTCTAGAATTGGCCACCCAAAGGAAGCAACTCTCCTCAAGCTTTAGCACAATGCCTGAAACATAGCAGGCTCTCAATAAATGTTTATTGACTATGACTTCCTATGAAATATCTCATTAAAGAAACCTTGGCATTTCCCTTTTTGAGAATTACTAGACTGATGATGAGGGAGTTTCTATAAACATACATGATTTATGTAGTTCAACATGGCATTGGGTACCTTCTCTCATACTCGCCTTGTGGACAGATGGTAGCTATGCGAAGGTAGATTGGTGACTGGTTGGATGGATGCACCCAAGAAGTAACCACTAATGCTTGATGTCAGATCTGAAGGTCCACACTGGGGTACCTGCAGGGATCTGCCCTTTATTTTGCACCAGTCAGCACTTTTATTAAGGACCAGCAATAATTCCCCAAGGTTCTGTCCCAGGCATTTCTCTCTATACACTCCCACTTGATGTCATCAGCTCCCAAGGCTTCAATGACCATCTCTGTGCAACTGATTTCCAGATCTTATCCAGATTTATCCAACCCTGGTATCTTTCCTGAATTTTAGTTCCATATCCACAATTGTCTATTGAATATCTCAGACTGAATGTCCCTGTCTTGGACATCTCAAAGTCAGCATGTTTAAAATAGAATCCATTATCTTTTCCCCAAAAACAGCCCTTCCCTACTACCTTACAGCAACTGGTCCCCTATTAACTACATCAATATTCACTATCAACAATAATCAAGAATAATAATCAACTTGTATTTATTAATAGCTTAGGCACTCATTTCTAAAATATATATGGAACTGAATCAAATTTATAAGAATACAATTCATTCCTTAATTGATAAATGGTCAAAGGATATGAACAGGTCATTTTCATAAGAAGAAATCAAAGCTATCTCTGATCATATGAAGAAGTGCTCTAAATCACTATTGATTGGGGACATGCAAATTAAACAACTCTGAATTACCACCTTATACCTATCAGATTAGTTAATGTGACAGAAAAGGGAAATGGTAAATGTTGGAGGGGATGTGGGAAAACTGGGACACTAATGGTGGAATTGTGAACCATTCTGGAGATCAATTTGAAACTACACCCAAAAGGCTATAAAATTGTACATACCCTTTGACTGAGAAATACCACAGAAAGGTCTGTACCCCAAAGAGATCAAAGGAAAAAGACTGATTGGTACAAAAATATTTATAACAGCTTTTTGTAGTGACAAAAAAATTGGAAATTGAGGGAATGGCCATCAGTTGGGGAATGGCTGAACAAGATGCAATATACAGTTGTGATGAAATACTATTGTGCTATAAGAAATGGCCAGTAGGATTATTGCAGAAAAACCTGGCAAATTTACATGGACTGATGCAAAGTGAAGTGAGCAGAACCAGGAGAACGTTGTACACAGTAACAGCAACATTGCATGATGATCAACTGTGAATGACTCAGCTCTTCTCAACAATACAATTATCTAAGACAATCCCAAAGGACTCATGAAAAATGTTGTCCACCTCCAGAGGAAGAACCAGTGGAGTCTGAATGCAGATTAAAGTATACTGTTTTTCATTCACTTTCTTATTTTCTTCTTTCCTTCCCTCCTCCCTTCTTTCCTTCCTTCCTTTCCTTCATTCTTTCTTTCTTGTCTGAGTTTTCTTCCACATAATGACTAATATGACGATTGTCCACATATAACTTATATCAGATTGCTTACCATCTCAGGGAAGGGGACAGTAAGGGAGGGAGAGAATTTGGAACTCAAAATGAAAAAAAAAAGAATGTTAAAAAAATTTGACATATAATTGAGGAAAAATAGAATATTATCAAAAATACATCATTATATAAATATTAAAAAGAATTAAAAAAAATACATTCTCAGGAGGGAAAAAGAGCTTACTAAGCCCAATGATTAATCAATCAACAAACACGTGGATATACTGAAAAAGAAGAAACAAAACCAAGCCCTGCCCTCAAGGGGCTTACATTCTAAGGGCGGAAACAACAGGTATATGGAGACTGTCTATGGGCTAAACTGGAGACGACCTAAGAGGGGAAAATGTAAGCAGCTGGGGAGGGGGCAGGAAAAGATTCCTTACAAAAGGAAACCTGATCCCAAGAGGAGGAGGTGAGGGGAGAGAATGTTCCAGACAGAGGACGAAGGCGTGGAGAGAAGAAATTGGGCATCCGTCACGTGTGAGAAAGAGGCTTGTGTGGCTGCACTGTGGAGTGCGCCATGAAGGGGAAGGGTCTATAAGAAGACTGGAAGCCTGGGAGGCGCCAGCTGGTAGGAGACTTTCCATGACAAATATGAGGGTTTACACTTGATCTTGGAGGCAAGAGGTATCCACTAGGGTTTGCTGAGTGGGGGTGGAAGGAAGGGGAGGTGACAGTCAGACAGTCAGGAGAATCACCTGTGAAGACTGGACTGGGTGGGGTGGGGGAGGGGGACAGTGGAGGTAAGTCAGGTGGACCACCAAGGAGGATATTGTGATGGTCTAGGACAGAGGTAATGAGCTGGGGTGTGACTGTGAGAGGAGAGATATGAGAGGTATCTAGAGATAGAAATCCCAATGCATGGGGACTGCTCGGATATATGGGGCAAATGAAAGCAAGAGCCAAGGGTCACAATGAGGTTGTAAATCTCCCGAGGGATGGGGAGGATGCTCTTTTCAATACCAGGCAAGCACTGGTTTGAGGGGAAAGATCGTCAGTTCTCTGTTGTACTTGCTGAGTTGGAGATGTCCAGGACATCCAAAAGGCACTTGTTGGTACGGAGCTAAGGTTTAGCTAGGGCTGGACAAATAGATCCGGAAATCAGCTGCATAGAGATGATCATTGAAGCCATGGGAGCTGATGACATCACCACGTGGGAGTACCTAGGACAGAGCCTTGGGGAATATCCGCAGTCAGTGGGCATGACCTGGATGCAGCCTGGGGAGTACTCAGACAGAGAGAGAGAGAGAAGGATCATAAGAATCTGGACAGGGCAAAGGAGCCAGGAGGAATCAGGGATCGAGGGTGTCAAGGGCTGCCCGGGTCATAAGGATAAAGATGGAGGAGATGAGAACAGTTTTCCACAAAGACATCGCAGTCCCTTGGGAGAGAGCAAGTGGAGTTGAATGATGGTGTTGGAAGCATCGGCACTGGGTGACCTGGAGAAAGGCATAGAGGGCATGTGAATGCCAAGCTGGGAGGGAGACCCTCCCTTCACACTGGGCTAGGACCAGAAGCCCCATGGGAGAAGCTCTTGGTGGGCCTTTACTGTTGGCTGAATCTACTGGTGTGAACTCTAATAGGATAATTAGAGTTCAACACTTGAGTTTTAAAAAATCAAATTCACAAGGAAAATATGAAGGAGAGATGGTCACAGAACAGTCAGCCAGCACACCCTGCTAAAGCCCCACTGTGTGCCAGGCATTGTGCTGGCTCTCATGGAGGTTACAGCCTCATGGGGGAGGCAACTTGCAAATGGCTATGTGCCATGACGTCTTGACCCCTTCTTCAGGTACCTCTTTACCACTCGAGGCCTCACAGATCTGGGGTCTCCGACCCCTTGTGAATAGAGAAGGAACTTTCCCTGGTGTCTCAGATGGATTCATCCAGAGCCTGCCTCACACCCACGTAAACATGGGACAGATGGACAGACACACCCAGGCAGCACACGCCCCTCCACTCTGGGAAACCTGGTGATTCACTTGGCCGGATCCCGGACAGTTTGAATGTAGACAATGAAGAAGCCCAGGGATGGAGTTGGAGGAAAAGGAGCCTTCTGGCCTAAAGCAGTTGATTCAACCCCCGTCTCACCCATGTTTCATGTGAGACTCCCCCATGTTTATAGGGCAGTAAAAGAGGGCCAGCCCTGCCAGGCTCAACCAGGTGCCTGGGGCTGGCAGCGCTTCCGGAGCCTCGCCAACTTTAATTAAAGGTCAGGGATGGGTTTGGGGAGGGCCAGAGCCCTACTGAAGGAGCCCAGGGTTGGGCCCAGGTCCCTTTGGAATGCACCGCATTACAGAGGGTTACATGTACACACAGCACCACGTGGGGCCCAAGCCAGGAAGGCTGGTGAGCTGCCCAGGCCATGGTTGGCATCAGATCCTTTCCTGGATCTGCAATCCCACTGAGAGGACAGTAAGGAAAGAGGGAATCACCTGAGGATCAGCACCAGATATGGCAGGAGTGTGAGTGCCATGATTGCTGGCCATGGGCAGGCCAATGTCCAACTCTGGGCTGCCTCAGTTTCCTCCTCAGAAAAGAGGGGATTGGACAAGGTGATCTCTAAGACCCTGACACCATAAAAAATCACACCCTCTCTCCTGCCTTATACTAGCCTGCATCTACCCTAGTTCCCCCCCAAAAAGATGAGGGAAGGAAGGGCTAGGGGGACTGAGCGTAAATACCCTGTCACACAGCACTGTTTGTACCCACCCTGAATAGCCCCAGAGTCCCCTGAGCAGAGTTTCTCTTTGGATCTTTCCCTGCTCCTACAGCCCCACAGCCATCCTCCCTCCCCAGCCTCAGTTTCCTCTCTTGTAAAATGATGTTGCTGGAGAACTTGACCCCCTGGTCCTGTCCTACAGTGATTCTCTTGGATTCTTTGATCTCTCATAACCCTCTCTGTTCCTCCTGCCCCATTCGTGTTCACATCCCAGGCCAGGAGACAGAAAGCTTGTAAGAGTCCTCATCTTCCTGTGGCCTTCTAAAGGTTGTGATAATTCCAAAAGTCAGGTTTGCTCATCTGAGAAATGGGAACAGTGAATCCTCCCCCTCCTTTAAGAGGCTAAGCACAGTGCAGCATCTGGGGGAGGTCTCAAAGTTATCCATGCTCTCTCTGACCCCCAGCTAGTGATGTGACCTTGGGCAAGTCATTGCTTTTCTAAATCTGTTTCCTCAACTGGAAGATATGGGTAGAAACACTTGTGATGCACAATCAATCGATCAACGAGCAGTGATTAAGCACTGCTGGTGTACCGGGCAGGCCAGTGTGCACTGGGATTGACTTGCACACCTGGTGAAGTGATAGGGGCATCGGAAGAGGCCTCCAAGTCTACACAACACCCAAGGGGACCCTGAAGAATTTCAGCTGGAGGTGGTGTGGAAAGGGTTCAAGTCAGGACCAAGGAAAGCACCAGAGAGGGCAGGACCAGAAAAGCAAGGTGAGTCCAAGAAAGGTGGTCAGGTGGGTGGGAGCCAGAATGTGCAAGGCCCTCAATGCTCAAGAAGCAGGCATTTAATCTTGAAAGCAGTAGGGAGCCAGAGAGGATCTTTGAGCAGGAGAGGTAGGAATAACCAGAGAATGAAGAGCATGAAAGCAGAAAATGACCCAGGAAGATGAGAACAATTCTCTAGAGAAGCGGCAATAAAAACCTGAATGGGAGCAGTCTAGGCAGAGGGACTGAAGGGAAGAGACAGAGAGCCACCATGGAGACTGCACCCTTGAAGGAAGGAAGGGAGGGAAGGAGGGAG
>NW_027187087.1:0-13963 GCF_028583685.1 Petaurus breviceps papuanus | reverse complement strand
TAAGCATTTCAGTATAGGTTGTACATGTGTAGCTATGCAAAACATTTGCATAGCGTATATATTGTAAAATACTGGCTGTATTTCTCTCCCTACTATCCCACCTCGCAGTTTTTCTATTTTGTACTTTGATTGATCCTGTCCCTTTTGAAAAGTGGCTGCTTCCAACTTCCCTCCCCCCAGCCTGCCCTCCCTTCTATCATCCCCACTCTCATCCCCTTCCTCCCTACTCTCCTGTAGTTTGAGATACCCTATTAAGTGTGTATGCCATTCCCTCCCCTAGCCAAATTCAATGAGAATAAATTTGATCCATTTCCTTTTGCCTTCCTATTCTTCCCCTCCAGTGAAACCATTTTCCCTTGCCTCTTCTATGTGAGATAGTTTACCTCATTCTGTCTCTCCCAATCTCCTCTCATTATATTCCTCTCTCACCTCTTAATTTCACCTTTCAAGTATCATCCCTTCCCATTAAATTGGTCCTGTGCCCTCTATGTATACCTGTAAACATATATATATATATATATATATATACACATTCACATATGTATCCATAGGCCCATATACATTGTAATATAGACACACACATATATGTATATATATATATTTATATTCCCTTCAAATATTTTCATACTGAGAAAAGTTTCATCAGTTACAATTATTGTTTTTCTATGTAGTAATGTTAATAGTTCAAAATTGATATGTTCCTTTTGATTTCTTTTTCCTGTTTACCTTCTCATACTTCTCTTGCTTCTTGTATCTGAATGTCAAATTTTCTATTCAACTCTGGTTTTTTTCATCAAGAGTGCTTGAAAATTCTCTATTCCACTGAATGACCATATTTTCCCCTGAAACATGATACTCTGTATTTCTGGGTAGGTGATTCTTGGTTTTAATTCCAGCTTCTTTGCCCTCCTGAATATCATATTCCAAACCCTTTGATCCCTCAGTGTAGAAGCTGCCACATCCTTAGTTATCCTGATTGTGTTTCCACAATATTCAAATTGTTTCTTCCTGGCTGCTTGTAATAGTCACTCCTTGATCTGGGAATTTCAGAACCTGGCTATACTATTCCTAGGAGTTTTCTTTTTGGGATCTTTTTCAGGAAGTGATGGGTGGATCCTTTCAACCTCTATTTTGACTTCTAATTCTAAAACATCAGGGAAGTTTTCCTTGAGAATTTCTTGGAGGATTATTTCTTAGTTCTTTCTTTGATCATGGCTTTCAGATAGTCCAATAATTTTTACATTATCTCTCCTGTATCTATTTTCCAGGTCAGTGGTTTTTCCAGTGAGATATTTCACATTGCCTTCTATTCTTTCATTTGTTTGGATCTGTTTAACAGCATCATGATTTCTCATAAAGTCATTAGCTTCCATTTGCTCCAATCTAATTCTGAAGGAATAATTCTCTTCAGTGAGCTTTTGAGATTCTTTTTCCATCTGGTAAATTCAGCTTTTTAAGGCATCCTTCTCCTCATTGCCTTTTTGAGCCTTTTTTGCCATTTGAATAAGTCTATTTTTTAAGGTGTTATTTTCCTCAGTCAGGCTGTTGTGTCTCATTTCATAATTTTCTTGCATTGTTCTCATTTCTCTTCTCAATTTTTCCTCAACTTCTCTTATCTGCTTCTTAAGGTCCTCTATGGCCTGTAACCAGCTTGTATTTTTCTTGGAAGCTTTCAGTGAAGGAGTTCTGACTTCACTGTCTTCCTCCTGTTCCATGCTTTGATCCTTTTTGTCCCCAAAATGGGAGTCTCATGTTGGATTCTTCTGTTTGCTTTGCTTGCTTTGCCTGGTCAAGTCGCCCCTCAGTCACTTGACCCCTGGGCTTTTTGCCACATTAGGACTCTGTCACCAGACAGGGGAGCTTCGTTCCAAATGCTGGAGTTTTCTCAGTTGCCAGAGATATTAGTTGTGTGCCCTTTCAATTCTCCACATGCTCTGGCAAGCTGGTCACACACCCCAAGACCTCCATCCTACACCACAATCCAGATCCAAACAGGTTAAAGCAAGAGCGATCGCCTCTGAGACTGGTTGCTTGGGCCCCCTACACTCTGCAGGCCAGGAGCTGAATCTGCCAAGTTGTGGCGGCTGCCTGCAGTGCATCAGCCACTTCTTGCCCCAGGGGAAGAGGCCAACCTACTCCCAACTACTGGATCCCAAAGTCCACACTGCACTGATCTCTCACTTTGTCCTTAGTGTCTATGTGTTGATAATTGTGGACCACCACAGCTGCTAGTGATCTGAAGTCCCTCCAGCCAGTGGTTGGTCAGGCCTGCCCTGGGGCTAAGACCTCTGGCTCTGAGAGGTTGGGTTCGGCTCCTAGAGCACTGAGCTGGCTGGTTCCTGCAGGCCTGCTGGGCTGCTCTCAGCAGGAGGTTAGCTTCTCTGTGTCATTTTGTGAGTTCTGTAGCTCCAAAGTTTTTTAGAGTCCCCTTTTCCATGAATTGGAGGTGGTGGGAGCTGGAGCTATGTGGAGGTTTCTACTCCACCATCTTGACTCCACCCACCCTTAAACAATTTGTTGTAAAATTTTATAGGCAAGCAAAGTGAAGTGCTCAAACTTAAAGTTTGAGGTTGCTACCCCAATTTTGAAAATCTGGAAAATATCTCCTTTTCTCAAGTTCTGTATGATTTCTCAAAGGTTTCACACAATGGCTTAGAAAGCATAAATCCAAGTAATTTTATTGGAATTGATGGCTTAATCTCACTAAGCACAGCTAAATTGCTCTCTTGCCATCCACTCATTTGGTTTTCAGTTCTTCCAACTGAGAAGATAATTTTATCTCCTTGTTAGATTAAATGTAAGGGAAATAGGAGTTGAGTAGTTTAGCCTTTTCTTTGTCACCCATAATAATTTTCTCATTTATTCTAAGCAATGATTCTATTCGTTCTTTGATATTTTATCACACTACCACCAGAGTTTCAAAAGTTTTATGTTTTTCATGTTCTTCTTAGCATTCTTAGAAAGCCCCAGGTTTTTTGGGTCTTTAACATTCTCCAAATTTTTGCAGGACCATTCTACCTTCTTTCATTCATTCTTTATTACATATGTCAATTTCTTTCTTCTGTGTATGACTCAAAAAATAAATAAAGGGAAGATGGCAAATAAAAATGGTAGAGTATTAAAAAGCAGTGTGGTAAACTTCTGCCACAAACTCCTTCAAATAGATATAGACAATGCTCTGGACCAAATCCCGATGGGGAAATCCAGAATAAGTCATAATGAACTATTTGTCCAGCCAGGACTGCTACACAGAGGGAGACAGGGAGGCCTGTGGACACCATAAATGGGTCTAGCCAGGAGTAGTACTCTGAGCACTCTAGCACCTAGGGAGTGGCCATATACCAGGATGAGAGCAATTCCTGGATCCAATCCAAAGTGCTCCAGATTCATAACTGGGTACTGCTATAAAGATAAATGTGAATTGGTGGCTTTGTCACCTACTACCAACTTCCAGTAGGGGAATTGTGTTCCCAGGTAGGAAGGTCCTAGGTGGCATAGCAGGAAAGGAGAAAGTTCAAAAGCCAGCAGCAGTGGTTTGTCCCAGACCCCAGACTCAGGATATGGTCTCCCTTCTAGCTATTTAGCCCAGAAGACAAAGTAATAACCAAAGCTGGAATCCTAGGTCAAAAGGGAACCTACACTTGTGTCACTGTGCATGAAGGAAGCTTTCCAGCTTCCTTATTGGGTCAGAATCCAACAATGATCTACTCTTGCTTAAATCCCAAACCCAGATTAGGAACTTAAAGAGCTCAGATAAGATCAGATTTTACCCTGGATCAGGTCACAAATGGTTTTATTATGTCTTGATCATCTTAAGAAAAGAGTAGAAAGAAAGGGAAAGATGAATATGACATGGGAGTGGTGGTGGTGATGGGGTACCTGAGGTCTAGGTGGGACCAACCAGTCTGTAAAGTTGTAATTTGTCCTTTCCTACCCTTGAGATCTGCCCCTTCCCCCTATCCCACATTCCACCTAGGCAACACCCTTTTGTTCTTACTTAATCTCTTGATTAAGTAATCAAGGCCAGGCCTGGCCCACACCCTGCTCTATCCTTGCCTTCTATCTCCTTAAGGACCTGGCCCAAATCTTATGTAAACTATCTATTCACATGCTCCTCTTGGTCAGCTCTGACCTTTGTCTATGCATTGAGGCCCCTCCCGTCAGGCCAGCCCTGACAATGGCAGCCCTACCCTTTAAAAGTAAAAGCATGTACCCCTCTCACTTGCAGGTCCCCTAAAGGACTCTTGCCCACTTCTCATGGAGGTGTAGCAGGTCCCCTAAAAGACTCTTGCCCGCTTCTCATGGAAGTGTAACAATAAACTTCTACAACTCTCACTCCAATTAAGCCTGAGACCTTGAATTCTTTCCAGACGATATTGCAGGTTTTCTGGTCTTGGATAAGATCAGAATATCTGCTGAACCTTTTGGGATCCCGTTTTCATCCCTCATCATTGGAAGAGAATGTAAGCTTAGTAAAAATTATCTCATGTAACCAGAGTGAACAAGTAGATGTTCTATAAATAAACAGGAGAGAATGTGTGTGTGAGAGTGTGTGTGAAATAGAGTGTATGTGAGAGTGTATGTACATGTGTGTGTGAGTGTGTGAGAGAGAAGGTGTATGTATGTGAGAGACAGTGTGTGTGAGTGTGTGTGAGAGTGTATATGAGAGTGTGTGCTTGTATATGTAATGTAATGCCAAGGAAAGGTAACTTCCCAAGGTTCAATATACCAGCATAGGTGCTCTCCATTTTATTCAGTGACAAAGTAAGAACAGAGAAAGTCAAAACATGACATCATTCAAAATACAGCATTTACTAAGTGTGATTAAATAATCTCCAAGTACTACCCCACCCCAGGACCTTCCAATCATTCAATCAATTACAAAGTCCCTGTTCTAAATACTACTCCACCCCTAGGCTGTACCTTCATTTAGTCCATCACAAAGCCCCTCTTCTCAAATGGAGATTAGTTTCCAACCATAAGTAAAGTACATTCATTTGTTCAACCATAGAACACAAAAAGGTCAAAAGTTCCCCACCCCTGGATCACAATTGAATCTACCCCAGAGTTACATCAAGTTTAAGCACAGCACTTAATACCCAAATGGAGGTCTTTTCTTCATCTTGACAAGAGGCAAGTTCTCAGCAATCTTAGTTCCTGGGGAGACAAGGCTTAGCAAGGCCACAAGATACATTGCCAGTCCCTTCATTAATTCATCCTCTGTCTGCAGAACAGTCCTAGAACCCCTGAAAACATTAGCAAAACCCTCTCCCAGGATTTCTGTAAACATAAAACAAGAAAATCCTTCTTCAGGGCTTCTGAACCGACAGAAATGTTCCCAGATCCCTGCAACAACAGCACTGTCCTTCACCAGTGGACAGTATTCACTCTGTCTGCAGGACAGTCTCCAGACCCCTGCAACAACAGCACTGTCCTTCACCAGTGGACAGTATTCACTCTATCTGCAGGACAGTCTCCAGACCCCTGCAACAACAGCACTGTCCTTCACCAGTGGACAGTATTCACTCTCTGTCTGCAGGACATGAGCTCTTAGCCAACAGCCAGGTTCCAGGACTTCTTCAACAAAAGGACTGTCTTTCACCAGTGGACAAATCTGGTAAAACAACATCAAAACAGACAGACAAAGTACCAGCAAAACAGCCATGTCTCCTCAGTCCTTGGCAGCTCAGGGGGCAGATCTCAAAAGTCCAGGGCAATTCAAAGTGGCCCCCAGCAATTCTCTCAGTCTCTCTCTGCCTCCAAGAGGTGCTGCTTCCAAAAAGTTCTTCTGCCTCTCTCGTCTCTCCAAATCTATGTCACCAGCTCCTCCCAGTTCAGGACTCTCTTTTCACATCAACAAGTCCATCCCACAGGTGGGATTAACAAGTTCTGGGTTTTAACCCAATCAATTTGAAAACCAAGCCAATACAGGGGAATCTTTATATTCCATTACTATCACAGTATATGAGAGAGAGTGTGTGTGTGTGTGTGAGAGAGAGAGAGACAGAGAGAGAAACATAGAAAGAAAGAGAGAGGGAGACAAAGACAGAGAGAGACTTGCAATTTACTCTTAAGTGGACAAAAGGAAAAATACACGAAGACAGAACTGGGCACAGAAATATATTTTACTCAATAGGGAAATAGGAGGGAAAGGAGAGAAGATGGAGGAGGACTTAGAGCATATGGCATATAAATATTGTGGAATACTATTATTCTGTCATTATATCAGTGTAAAGACCAGTATTCTAGAGAGCTGATGGTGAAGCATGCTAGTGACCTCTTAATGGGAAGGTAGACTTAGAATGCAGAATGAGACATTTTTTTTTTGGTCATGGCCAATGTGGAAATTTGTTTTAATTGACCATAGATGTTTGTAAATGTTTATAATAGATTTTTTTTCTTGTTTTCTCAATTGGAGTATGATCCATATGAGAAGGTCAGAACACAGACCTTGGATGATTAAAACAAATAGAATCTATTTCTAAAATTTATCTAAAAATAAGAATAAAAAATAAAAGAAGGCTGTTGATAAATTTCTTGTGAATACATGTTGGTGATCTTATATCACTTCAACTTTTCTTCCTCATGGCAATTGCATGTTTTTATATTACCAAAATTTTGTTTTGGAGAGAGTCCCACTCTAGTTAACTTCCATGGTAGAATTGTAGGTGATAGGATCTTATTTATCCTCTCTTGAACAACATGGAATAAAACTTTCCAAAATCTTGGGTCTTAGCCATAGTATTCTTGGTTTCACTTTATTTACTTGTTACAAATTGAGATTGTATGATAACTTCCTCCACAAGTTCCTGTCATTTCTCTATTGGAAACTTCTTCATTCAGGATAAAATACAGATCAATTGCTCATATTGCTTCATTCAACTTCTCAAACATTTGTTAAGTTTCTACTATTTCAAGGCAAGTATCAGAATCAAGAAAACCTAGGTTCAAATTCTGCTCTTGGCACATATTGAGTGCCTGGTCCTGAATGAGTTACATGATGCCAAGTAACTCTCTGAGGCTTTAATCTGCAGAGCAGTTAGTGATCTGTATTGGTAGGAGGAAATTCCTACCTCTAAATTCCTATCTCTAAGACTTCCTTACATCAATGAAATCACAGTTTCGGACATACCTTCCTCATACCCTCCCCAAAATGTAACTCGCAGTGTTAAGGTACTGTAAAGTAAAAGACAAAAAATGAAATAATGCCTCCTCTCAGGGAGATTACATTTTACTGAGTATGTGTATATGTGTGGATGGAGTCAAGTTGTAATGTATAAACAGAAGATGAGGAAGTATAAGGTAAAGTGGAAAGAGATAAAATGTGAAAAATGAGTGGGGCAGTGATCAGGAGATTCATACCATAGAAGGTAGTTATTGAACTATGCCTTGAAGGCACTTAATTCTAAAACCAATATAGAAGGGAGTGATTTCCAGGATTCTTTTGAGAAGTACAATTTTCATTAAGGTGAGACAAGAGCTTACTACCTGTTCTGTGTTTAGTACAAATTAGATTTCTAATAGATGTATAGATAATCCCTGTCATTACTATTATATGCTACACACACTATTATATGTGATGCTTCCCAAATTCATCTTCTGTTTTCTCCTTGTGATGGGTTGATTTGGAATCTCCTCCCACCACAACATCCTTTTGGTTTCAACCTCCATTGATACACACCCAAATTCTTTCCTCACTTTGGTTTGTGGGTTTTCTCACAGGTACAGATTTTCTTGATATATAATACTATTCCAGCATCCCTTTGATCTAAACTATATTCCACATGCCATCACTACATTCCAGTCATTAATAAAATTCCAATACACCTCAAACAAATCTATGATGTGAAATTTACCTTCTTTCCTTAAAATCATGGGTTCATTTAATTTGGTAACCATACTCTGTAAATATTCATAGACATCTGAGGTCAAGAATATTATTACTGCATTTATTCCTGTATATTTTCTTCTGCAAATTAGATTGCTTCACTGTCATTATATGTTTTGCCTAATATATAATATCTATGGCATCGGCTTAACAAATATACATGAGCAATTTGCTTACTCCCTCTGTTTTTGGCTTAACATCATCCAGATTACACCCCCTGCCAGTCTCCAGGCAAATATATTTTTCCAGCCATCATTAGATCAATTTTATTTTTACCACATGCTCATCATTCCTGTGTCTCAAACTTTGTTCCAAAATTCAGATCACGTTCTCTGACACCAGCTTCCTTAACAGCTGTTAGATTTTTTCTGTTTCACTTTTGAACCCCTTTCATATGACAGCAATGATGGAAATAATACCTGTGCCTCCAAAATCCTTGGATTCCACTTGAAAACTTCCTTTGTTTTCTGTTTCTTCTGCTGTTATCATGTCCCCATGTAAATCACTAAAAGTCGGCAGTGGGCATCCAGCTTGGCAAGTCTTGGAAGACTTTCCATTCCATCCTCAATAAGGCTCCAGTCTATCCCGATGGTTTATATTAAAATGAGAAAAACTGTATGTGTAAAATTTTGTAAGTCTTATAATACTAAATAATAATAATAACAATAATAAGCACCAACCAGCAAGACTTTTTTCTTATGATTCAGATCTAGATATCTTCTTTCCTTGAAGAATTTGTTAAAACTCATTCTAATTACATGGAGCCATTAAAATGCATCTTTGTCAGAGGGTTCAACTTAATTCTTCCTTAGAAAAGTTTCATATCTATTAGGTTTCTTCAGTAATTCAGTTGTTCTTCCCTTCTTTTTTCCTGTCATATTTCCCTAACTTTTACCATAATGATACAGATCTGGAGTTTCCTCTCTCCTTATAATTCTTCTTTCTCCCTTATGGAGTTCCTATTGAAATATTTCCATCATTCCTTCAAGGAACAAATCATTCTGCCTGATATGTAGAGAACAAAAATTCCCTCTTTCAACCTTGTCCTTAAATAGGGAGATTTATTTATGTTTAAATAAATAAACATATTTATTTAAATAAATAAATAAACAAATTTTCACTGGGAAACAAAAACAAAGAAACATAGATTGTTACTTATAAATGGAGCAGATTCCTCACCTTTGATCATTGCAGTGTGCAAAAATCTCAGCTTCTTCTCTGTGTTGGCTGCTGACAATTCAAAACTATTTGCCAAAGCACATTGTTAGATGCCTGTTTACTGTGCACATTAAAAAAAAAACATTGTTAAGGATCAAGAATCTATCATTATTTACTATTAACTCTTTACAGTTGCCATATTACCCAAAGTGTCAATATCCTTGATAAATTATTGAAATGTATAACATATATAAAATTTGAAAGTGTTTGTTTTGATTTTTTTTGTTCCTTAAAGTTCCTTGAATTTGTTCCTTAAAGTCATTTTTAAAGATTATGCTTCTGAGTTACAAGACAGATACTTTATATAAAATGTTAATGTAAACCATTTTTTTCATATTAAGGCTACAAAAGCTTCTAGCTAGTCTATTTGCTGTTACCCAGACACCTAAAAGAACTGCATTATTTGAAAATTCTTGGACAGTGGCATTCCTAATTGGAAATCTAGTCACAGTGAGGAAATTAATGCTCTCTTATCATTTCCCTATAGAGAGATGTTGTAAAGTTGTTTTTCCATCACCTATAAGCACTCTGGTCAAAGTTATGTATGGGAGAGTGAAAGAATATTTGAGGTAATTAACTAATGGGAAGTCATAATGCACTTTCTATATTCATAATTCCACGTAAGCATGAGAGAGACAAATATAAGTAAATGAGTCTTTGCCCTAAAGAAACTTTTGTCGAAATAGAAGAAGACAAAATATATAAGGAAATTATGGAGTGTTTTAGATAGGAAAGTCACAGGGAATTGGAGCAATAGTGCAAATGACTGAGTTCTTTTACAGTGTTAAATTGATTGCTATTCTCAGAGCTAGAGTTGGAATGTGAAGTGGAGGCAAGTGTCCAGGGAGAAAAATGTTGTACTTTTCAGCATGTTATGGCATGGTAATGTTCAGGAAATGGCAAGATGAGGTTAAATACTAACCATTAAGAAACTGGGATCATTTATGTTCTCTCCCAACTACTCTACTCCTAGCTGTCCCTTTTCCATGCTTTAATCTATCCTCCCAGTTTTCCACATTTGGCTGATATTCATATAATACTTAAAAGTTTGTGAAGTAATTCAAATACGTGATCTCATTTGAGTTTCACAAGCAATTTGTGATATAAACATTATAGTTATTATTTAATATCACCAGTTTACAGATGAGAAAACTGAGGTTCAGAGAAGACAAGGTACTTGTGGTCATACTGCCTTCCAAGAAACAGAATGAAGTTTCACAGTTGGAAGATACATTAATGAAAATTTAATATATCCCATAACCTACAAAGAGGATTCCCTCTATAGTTTACTACGAAAATGGCCATCCAACCTTTGGCCACAAAGCTTTCAATGGCAAGAATCTACTACAGCACCAGGGAATTAATTCCACTTGTTTATAGCTTTGATTATTAGGAAGTTTTTACTAATATCAAGTATAAATTTTCCTCTTTGTACCCTCCTTTTGGCTCCTACTTCTGTTCTCTAAGG
Organism: Petaurus breviceps papuanus; assembly: GCF_028583685.1. Classification (NCBI taxonomy): domain Eukaryota; kingdom Metazoa; phylum Chordata; class Mammalia; order Diprotodontia; family Petauridae; genus Petaurus; species Petaurus breviceps. The sequence goes on along the minus strand of NW_027187087.1, from coordinate 3,389 downwards.
TCCAATAAAAAAGTCTAACCCTTCTTCCACCTGACTATTGTATTTTTGCTGAATCTTTTCTTTGATATAAATGTCTCCATTTCCTTCATTTATGAAATATATGACAGATGATATGATATAAACAAAAGAACTTGGATCATCCTAAAACAAGGTGATGAGTATTAGAGGTGATATTTGAACCTACATCTTTCTGAATCCAAGTTGATCACTCTATCCACTATGCAGTACCACCTCTTGATGGAAGTCCAGCAATTTTATTTGTGCCAACAAAGGTAGAGTCATAAAAAGAGAACTAGTGGAGAAGAGTGTCAACAAGGTAAATAAGAAGAAAGTTTCTAGAATAAGAAATGTGTCCTTTAATTTAAGACTTGTTTAGAAAATAAGAAATTTAGAAATGATGAAGTTTTAAGATTTCTTTTTTGTACCTCCTATAAAATAGTTCTTATAATTTCATATTTGAAATGGAAAATTAAAGTGATATCAAAGAAAGATGACATTCAAGAGGCAAGAGGGTCATAATTTTATGTAAGAATCATATTATGACAAGAAAAAAAGTTTACTCCAGAATTTTGTATTCTGTAGTTGTAGGAACTAGAGTTATCATAGAATAAAGCTACATATTCAGAACTTCTTCGAAGGTCCCTTCTCTCTGTTCTGTGGTTCATTCCAATGAGAATTTCATATGAGTAATGGCCTTGGCCTTGGAGATTTTTTTGGATGAATCCTTTAGAAAAAAAATGTCTTGTCCTCTCTCTCTGAGATCAAAACCACCACTATATTTGGAATGAAATGAATTTTGTTGGGGTAGCCAAAATACGCCTTTCCCCCATCAATTGTGTAGTGGTCATGAGGTGACTGGCAGTGTACACATTCACTCCAGAGGTGGCTGCATTTCACTTAGATCATGGTACCTAATTTGTGCAGTACTTTGAGTTCCTTTGCAAAGAAATAAGTATACCTTACCTCCTACTAACTATGTATGAACAAAACTTTGTTTTGAACAGAACAGAAATGAAGTCAGGAAATAAACTTTTGTCCCTCCACAAATACTCAATTAAGAGTATTAACCTGTCCTTTTAAATGATATTTTTCCATAGTAAGAAATAATTACAGATTCAAAGTTTGCAATATTTTCCTTTAAGAGTAAATTTTGAGGCTTTATTAGCATAAATTTAATTTAGTGAATTTGTATCTAAGGATTGACATTTGAATGAATGAATGAATGAAGCATTTACTAAATACATCCAATGTGCTAAATGGTGGCGATACCAATAGCAAAGCAAGCATGATTCTTCTATCAAGGTGCTCACCTTCCAATGGAAGAGACAACACATATGGAAATTTAATTTTATCCCTAATCAAAATTATTTCTGCAGCAAAAATCTGTGTAATATCAGTGTTTTGGTCATAACATAAACTAGTATTTTCCAAACCATATGAAGAACTTTGGGGGTTTGGGACATTTCAGATATTGGAATTTCTTTTAATAGTTTTGTTTTGGATTTTTTAAAATTTATGTGTACAATATTGTAAAACATATTTCCACATTAGTCACATTATGAAAGAAGAAATAGAACAGAAAGAAAAAATACAAAGTGAAAATAGTATGTTTTGATCTGCATTAAGACTGCATCAGTTCTTTGGATGTGTATAGCATTTTCCATCATAAGTATTTTGGAATTTTATTGGATCACTGTATTGCTGAGAAGTGCTAAGTCAGCCATAGTTCACATACCATCACACAATGTTACTGTTACTGTGCACATTGTTCTCTTGGTTCTGCTCATTTCACTCAGCATCAGTTAGTAAGTCTTTTCAAGTTTTTTTTTCAAAAATAGGATTTCTGGAGAAAATGTTGTTGTTAATAATATTTTGGACTGGAAGGACCTCCTGGGACACCAAGACAATTCATTTCCATACAATTCAATTCAACAAACATTTTTAATATATAGTGAATTTAAGACACTGAGCCTTGAGTTAAGAAAACAGAATTAAATATTACACAAATTCTGATCTTGAGGACTTACTGTTTCATAGGAAGGAAAGATAAATAAATAAATAGTTATGATATCAAGGAGAGTAAAATAATTGACTAAAGGGATATGAAAAAGGGAGTAATTGATTTTACTTACAGGGTTAGGGTAAGTTTTATGGAGGGTGAAGTACCTGGGTTGAACCTTGAATGTTTTAGAAAGGGAAATCCATTTCAGGTACAAGGGTCAGTGGGAGCAAGAGCAAAAAGATGGGAGAATGCAAAATGAGAATGGATGAAGTATGGTCCAACTTTGCATAGCATGTTGAGTACATGAGTTAGCTTGAAATAAAGCTATAAAGATATCTCAGAATTTGAAGGAACATGAGACCTTTGGACATGGGAAACCCACTACCTCCCATATGGTACATTTTGTTTTTGTACAGGTCTAATAATTAGGTAGGTTTTCCTTACATCAGACTAAAATCTCTCACTGCTCCTTTCACCCATTTCCTCAGTCTGGAGCTAAGCAAATTAAGATCAATTCAAAATCTTTGTTGGAGCCAGTTTATAGACGATTTTGAATGCCAGGGGCAAGAGTTTGTTTTATTTGGCAAGGAATGAGAAGCATGAGGATTTTTATTTTAGAAGAAAAGAGACAATCAGAGCAATGTATTAGAAGGATTACTTTGGCTCCATACTTGGAAGGATGTATTGGCAAGGGATAGATTGGAAGCTGGTCAACCAGTTAAGAACCTATTACAAGAAAGGGTCTTGAACAAAGGTGTTTGAAGTGGGACTTGAGAGAAAGGAATAGATATGAGACATTTGGATTATAAGGTCAATAGGATTTAGCAAATGATTTGATATCAGTGGTAAGAAAGGGAACAGAATTACAAATGACTCCCAGGATACTTGTCAGAGTGAGTGGGATGACATTGGAAAATTTATCTATGATCATGCATTATTGCTATATAGTCTATGAGAAATAAATCCCCAGGTTCTTTCTTTCCTAAACCATAAACACAAGAGAGATGTTCTCTCTAGCCTTATTATCCCAGGTCATTTCCACAGCACTAAGGTTTTCACCTACCTCAGACCATAGGCTCACTCCTCTCTTCACATAATTTCTCTTTACATTTTCAATCCCCAGCTCCACCCTACCCCCAATCACCACGCAGCTAGATGGTATAGAGGATAGTGTGCTGAGTGAGGAGTTAGGAAGACCTGAATTTAAATGGTGCCTTAGATATATACTGACTGTACAAATCACTTAACCTCTTTCTACTCCAGTCTCCTCATCTCTAAAACAGGGTCAAACAAGATAAAATTTGTAAAGTGATTATCATAGTGCCTGGCACATAGTAAATAGGTCAGTGTAATATAATGCCAAGCAGAGGCAACTTCCCAAGGTTCA
>NW_027187086.1:204421-206094 GCF_028583685.1 Petaurus breviceps papuanus | reverse complement strand
AAAATCATTCCACTACCTTGACCAAGAAAACCCCAAATTGGGTCACAAAGACTCAAATATGACTGAAAATAACAACAATAAAATATATTGCTAATAATTTACATAATAAAACATAGAAAATCAGAAAAGGCTGGGTCTTGCCCTTCTAAGGCCTCACTTTCACCCTTATCAGAATTTTCTGTCTGATAAGAAAAGTAGGCTTACAACCTTAGAGAAAACAGGGGACTCTGCTGAGAATTTAATGAATTAAGTTCTTTCTGCAATCTTAACATCACACCCCCACTCCATCAATTGAGTTCTTAACCATTATTAAAATTAATTCAAATACTACCTCTTCCATGAACCCCAAGTTGGTAATGACATCATCCCATTTCCCTTTGCAATAAAGACTTACAGATCTAGGGCTAAAAAAGACTTCAAACATTATCTAATTTTAACCCTTTTATTTGAAAAATGAAACAAAGAGGTTTGGGAAGATTAAATGACTTTCCCAAGGTAATATTGGTAGCAATAATCAGAGGGGAATTAAATTCGAGTCCTCTGCTTCCAGAATCAATGTTTCTAGTATATCCCCACCCCTGTCACTGGTAGATATTGACATTGTACTATCTTGGCAAATTCTTTATGGGATTTCTCTACTTCTTTACCCCTTGCAATGGATATTGGTATCCAAGCTGCAATTTTCTTCATGATGATATATTTCCTTACCCTAATTATGAGTTCTTAAAGGCAAGATAATCAAGTTTCCCATGAATTTATAGTTATTATTGGAAGGCTTACGAAAATAAGAAAGAGGAGAAGGGTCCCTAAAGAGGAAGATGGAAGGCAGTGTTAAAAGGGAGACTCAGAAGATTTTGAATTGTGACAAAGTTCAAAGATTCATTTTGAAAAGAAAGGTAAAGGAATTTAAGGAAAATTCACATAAAGGAGAACAACTTGAGCTAAAAGAGTTGAAGAATTCACATTGTGATTGCAGTAGAGCTGAAAGAGAATTCAATCCAAAAAAATAATAAAGTCCTGAGGAAAGGAATAGAAGGAAAAGGAGAATTTAAGGGAAGGAATGTGGCAAGAGGAGGAGATAAGTTCTATGTCTAGGTACTTGAGATGAGGAAAAGTCTTCAGGAAAGTTGATTATAACCACTACTAAGAATAACAAAAGAATGAGTATCTTGCTTCTAGAACCTATGAAATACAATAATTTTGTAGTGATTTGACATAGTATCAGGTCAGAATTTTGCAGTCACCTTACAGTGCCATAAAGTGGGTGATATTTCTATTTTTTTCACAGATAATTATTTTTTCTGTGAAAAATGCAAACTCTCTAGTGGAGAAGAAAAAAAAGCATGGGGTTATTACTGATTCCCCTCTCTCCAAGTTTTCAGAGAAAATGAACATTCCTTTTCAAAAGGCAGAAGAATTTCAATGTAAAAACAAAACAAAAGGAAGAGGGCTGAGAGGAAGTAATGGGGTATCCTAATCTTGTTAGAAAATAGAATATATAACATAAAAGACAAATGAAAAATGACCACTAAATGCATGGAGCTAAGTAAGAAATAAAACTGAGTAAGAAATATAAAGGCCTTCTAGAAGGAAAGGGAACTAAAGCTTTGGAGCAGGAAGCAGATGCTTGTTCCCTAAAGAGAAGTCATGGGGAGCACAGGTATGATACTCAG